>NW_027397118.1:6825729-6826164 GCF_003265705.2 Callorhinus ursinus
CTTTTATAAGTTTCATCTTTACAGTCATCTTCCATCCCTTCATTGTATCAACCCTTATTTTGTACATATATGTCTTTCTTCCTTTAAAATTTTAGGAGGCAGGGCGCCTGGGTGGCTCAGTCGTTAAGCGTCTGCCTTCTGCTCAGGTCATGATCCCAGGGTTCTGGGATCAAGCCCCGCATCAGGCTCCCTGCTCAGCGGGAAGCCAGCTTCTCCCTCTCCCACTCCCCCTGCTTGTGTTCCCCGTCTCGCTGTGTCTCTCTCTGTCAAATAAATAAAATCTTTGAAAAAAAATAAAAATAAAAATAAAAAATAAAATTTTAGGAGGCACTTTTTTCTAACAGCCCAAAATACGCCCAAAATCTAGTGTGTGGCACTGATCTATGCACTAGCCTGATCATATTTGATCATATTCTGCTTTTTTTTGTATTGTTT
>NW_027397118.1:6826264-6826708 GCF_003265705.2 Callorhinus ursinus
TTTTTTTTTTCTTTTTCTCTTTCTTTTTTCTTTCTTTCCCTATCTTTTCCCCTGGTTTCAGGTCTTTTCTGATTGGTATACAGTATATTTGCTGGGAACGTTGGAAACCTGTTAGCATTTTGTTCTCTCATTCATCTATTCTCCTCTGGACAAAATGACAAGACGAAAAAAATCACCTAAGCAAAAAGAACAAGAGGTAGTACCCTCAGCCAGGGACCTACTCAATACGGACATTAGTATGATGTCGGACCTCGAGTTCAGAATCATGACTTTAGAGATACTAGCTGGGCTTGAAAAAAGCGTGGAAGTTATTAGAGAAACCCTTTCTGGAGAAATAAAAGAACTAAAATCTAACCAAGTCGAAATCAAAAAGGCTATTGATGAGGTGCAATCCAAAATGGGGGCACTAACTGCTACGATAAATGAGGCAGAAAAGAGAATCAG
>NW_027397118.1:6836708-6894663 GCF_003265705.2 Callorhinus ursinus
TGGGGGTGTCTTTGGGTCTAAAATGAGTCTCTTGCAGACAGCATATTGATGGGTCTTGTTTTTTAATCCAATCTGATAGCCTGTGTCTTTTGATTGGGGCATTTAGCCCATTTACACTCAGGGTAACTATTGAAAGGTATGAATTTAGTGCCATTGTATTGCCTGTAAGGTGACTGTTACTGTATATTGTCTGTGTTCTTTTCTGATCTTTGCTGCTTTTAGGCTCTCTCTTTGCTTAGAGGACCCCTCTCAATATTTCTTGGAGGGCTGGTTTCGTGTTTGCAAATTCCTTTAGTTTTTGTTTGTTCTGGAAGCTTTTTATCTCTCCTTCTATTTTCAATGACAGCCTAGCTGGATATAGTATTCTTGGCTGCATATTTTTCTCGTTTAGTGCTCTGAAGATATCTTGCCAGTCCTTTCTGGCCTGCCAGGTCTCTGTGGATAGGTCTGTTGCCAATCTAATGTTTCTACCATTTTAGGTTACATATCTCTTCTCCCGAGCTGCTTTCAGGATTTTCTCTTTGTCTCTGAGACTCGTAAGTTTTACTCTTAGATGTCGGGGTGTTGACCTATTTTTATTGATTTTGAGACGGGTTCTCTGTGCCTCCTGGATTTTGATGCTTGTTCCCTCCCCACATTAGGGAAGTTCTCTGCTATAATTTGCTCCAATATACCTTCTGCCCCTCTCTCTCTTTCTTCTTCTTCTGGGATCCCAATTATTCTAATGTTTCGTCTTATCGTATTGCATAACTCTCGAACTCTGCCCTCGTGATCCTGTAGTTGTTTATCTCTTTTTCTCAGCCTCTTTATTTTCCATCATTTGGTCTTCTATATCACTGATTCTCTTTTCTGCCTCATTTATCGTAGCAGTTAGTGCCCCCATTTTGGATTGCACCTCATCAATAGCCTTTTTGATTTCGACTTGGTTAGATTTTAGTTCTTTTATTTCTCCAGAAAGGGTTTCTCTAATAACTTCCACGCTTTTTTCAAGCCCAGCTAGTATCTCTAAAGTCATGATTCTGAACTCGAGGTCCGACATCGTACTAATGTCCGTATTGAGTAGGTCCCTGGCTGAGGGTACTACCTCTTGTTCTTTTTGCTTAGGTGATTTTTTTCGTCTTGTCATTTTGTCCAGAGGAGAATAGATGAATGAGAGAACAAAATGCTAACAGGTTTACAACGTCCCCAGCAAATATACTGTATACAAATGAAAAAAGACCTGAAACCAGGGGAAAAGAAAGGGAAAGAAAGAAAAAAGAAAGAGAAAAAAAAAAGAAAAAAAGATAAAAACAAAAACAGAACAATACAAAAAAAGCAGAATGTGATCAAATATGATCAGGCTAGTGCATAGATCAGTGCCACACACTAGATTTTGGGCGTATTTTGGTCTGTTAGAAAAAAGTGCCTCCTAAAATTTTAAAGGAAGAAAGACATATATGTACAAAATAAGGGTTGATACAATGAAGGGATAAAAGATGACTGTAAAGATGAAAATTATAAAAGATTTTATAAAAGGACTTGATAAGATAAGAAGTTGTTTGAAAAAAGAAAGAAGATTTAAAAAAAAAAGAAAAAAGGGAGATAATGTGATCAGGCAGGTGACTAGAACGGAGCCATACACTAGTGATTTAGGGTATATTTTTATCTGTTAGAAGAAACTGTATCTCAAAATTTTAAAGAGAGAACAACTTATATATATATGCCAAAAATAAGGGTAACTACTATGAAGGGATAAAATATGACTCTAAAAATGAAAAATAAAAATTTTTTTTTAAAAAAAGAGATTGATAAGATTTTGGTTGAAAAAGGGAAAAAGAAAAAAAACAGTTAACAAAAATTAACTTTGATGAACTAATGAATCATGGTAAAAAAAGCCATGAATTCTATGTGCAGTATTCCCCTCGCGCTGGAGTTCTACCGTTCTCCTTGATCGGTAAACTTGGTCTTGGTTTGCTGGCTGTTCGTGCTGATCTTCTGGGGGAGGGGCCTGTTGCTGTGGTTTCCAAATGTCTTTGCCGGAGGCTGAATTGCCCCGCCCTTGTCAGTCCGGGCTAAGCAAGCTGCTTGGGTTTGATCTCAGGAGCTTTTGTTCCCTGGAAGCTCTCCGTACAGCCTTGGAGGACCAGGGCAAAAATGGTGGCCTCCCAATCTCCACCCGGAGGAGCTGAGAACTCGGGGCCCCGCTCCTCAGTGCGCCCCCATAGAAAAGCTTTCACTCCCTTGTCCCCGGTCTCCAGCCGCACTGCGTGCTCACCTGGCCTGTGAGGGAGCATTTCTATCTGTGGCACCCGACCCCGTGTGGAGTCTCCAAACCCAGCAGATCCCTGCCGTGCGCTCCCGCGCTGCTCCTCCCCGGGGAGGAAGGGGAGTCTCCCCAGCTCTGCC
Source organism: Callorhinus ursinus (assembly GCF_003265705.2). NCBI lineage: Eukaryota > Metazoa > Chordata > Mammalia > Carnivora > Otariidae > Callorhinus > Callorhinus ursinus. The sequence goes on from NW_027397118.1 coordinate 6,839,094, forward strand.
GCTTGTTGGGTCCCTGCTGGAGGAGCAGTGGCCCGACTGGGCTGCAGATCACAGTTTATGGCAACCCCGAGTTGAGAGCCCGCGCCTCGGCTCCGTCTCTGTAGCCAGCTTCCCTGCTCCGATACCTGGGAGCTCTGCCACACTCAGGCACCCCCGGTCTTTCTGTGACCCCGAGGGTCCTGAGACCCCACTGTCCCGCGAGGGTTCCACCCCCCGCTTAGCCACTGGGGCGACGTCCCTCTGCGGAGCCGACTTCTAAAAGGTCCGATTTTGTGCTCCGTGGCTCTATCACTCCCCAGAAGCAGCTGACGGAGGCCCCCTCCCCTGCCGTCTAACCTCCCGAATATCGCCTCCAATTCACTTCTCCACACGTCCTACCTTCCAGTAAGTGGTCACTTCTCTGTTCAGAGAGTTGTTGCTACTCTCCTCTTCGATCTCCTGTTGAGTTTGTAGGTGTTCAGAATTGTTTGATCCCTATTCAGCTGAATTCCTGAGACCAGACGAAATCCAGGTCTCCTACTCCTCCGCCATCTTGCTCTGCCCCCCGGGACAAAAGTCTCTTTGAAAGGACTTTGAGATAAAGGACTATCAGGTTGATGGGAGAAAATCATGAAGTGAAGGGATCTAAACTTTAGTTGGAGTTTATAAAAAACTTATAAACTTTGTTTATAAAAAGTATAAGCAAGCGCAGTTGAGATCAGCTTGGCCAAGCCCAGCTCAGCACAGCTGCCAACAAACTGAAGATCTAGGTTCAATCTGACTATGGAAGGGTCTGAAATATCCTTCTGTCGATTGATTGCATTGAAGGCCTTGCTTCTCTCCTCTCCTTGTATTGATAACCTTTGCAATGTGACTTTACAATTCTTCTCATTAAGAGGTGAAATCTGTTTCTTCAACCCTTAAATCTGGTCTGCCTTGTGACAAAGGGTGAGTCCAGCAAGGTGTCTGAGACTCCAAATTTAAGGAGACACTCCCTATCAGGGTCATTCAAATGTAGGGGTAACACTTAGAGTGAGTGCCTCCTTAAAAGTTATACCCTAGGGGCCTCACTTCCCTCACCCTGGTCCCAGACCTATTTGAGACTTGCTTTGGCCAACAACATGTGGCAGAAGTGACATCATACCATTTCTGAGCCTTGGCCTCAACTTGGAAGCTGCCATTACCACAAAAGTGAGTCTGGGCTAGCCTGCTGGAGGATGAGAGGCCATGTGAAGGAGAGACACACTGTCCCAGCTGAGGTTATCCTGGCCTGGCCAGCCCCTAACTGTCCCACCAGCTGAACATAATGCATAAGCAAGCCCAGTTGAGATCAACTCAGCCAAGCCCAGCTCAGCAGAACTGCCAATGAACCTAGACTCATGTAAAATAATAAATCGTCATTGTTTCAAGATATTTTAGGGTGGTTTACTATTCAGTGGTAGATAACTAATATACCTTGTTACCTTTCCATTCATTGCACCATATGTGTTTTCTTCTCCTAAGAAGCTTGTGAAATGTTAATAAGTAAATGACTCAGGATTCAGTGGTATTTTTCAAGACAGATTTAGAAGAGACCGAAATTCCCAGAATGTAAAGTAAGAGAGCTCTTCTGACTCTAACTGCCAGTAATGACAAAAAAAATCTCTTTCCATCTTTGGGACTTGAAACTCTCCTCTTTAAAATGAGCGTTTACTCCAGAGCAATGGCAGCTGGGTTTCGTTACTCAAGACACATCCAGTTTCTTGGAGATGGCTGTCCAGCATGCAGAATTGAAGGGGTCTGAGGCTCAACAACAAAGAATACTGTTATTGATTAGTGATGTCTGCCGTGTTCAAGGATGGAGAGCAAGAGGGGGGTGAGATGGATGAGCAGCACACACGCCCCACTGTTGTCCAACTAGTCTAGATCCACTCTAAGAATCCCTCAATGCTAGAAGTCCCTCATGCTCCTTGTTTAGAGGGGTTAATCCTGCCAGACCAATCAAGCTCCGAAGACTGCTGAAGACCTTTGAAGACCACAGACAGTCTTCCTTGATTTCCTGCCCTCTACCCTTGAACCTAAATCTAGCAGTTTCTTTAAGTTGTAAAAACAAGGACACAAAGCCTTGTACAGGTATCTTGTTGCTGTCCTGTGACAGTGGACGATATATAAGTTCTGCACAATCTCCACCCAGTTTGAACTTGTCCCACCCAGCGGGCCTGGTTGTGTTATCGGTAGAACTGGAAGGTGTAGTGCTAAGCAGAAAAACAATTCTGATTGCCATGCATTTGAATTTGGGGGGCTTATTTCTACTATCATGATAGAAATTTACTTTCAAGAATACCTCTTCTGTGAAGCACAGAACAGTCACATTAACAAGGTCATAGGAAGAGCTCTTGGAATGAGGGTCCTCTCCAGAATGGACATCTTCACACCAGCTTGGACCACTTCCCTTGCCATCCCCCACCTGATAACATACACATCCACTTGCTTAGCTGGACAGTTAATCTCCGCTTATATAAAGACTCAAGGCTTTAGGTCTTAAGTTCTGGCTGTCCTCATTCACTAGAGAAGCTTAAAAATAGTTCTTTGCTTATGGAAGTCACTTCACAGCTTACAAATTGTGTTCACAACCTTAATTTCATTTGAGCCTCAAAACAGCCCTGTGATGGGAAAGCTGAGGTCCAGACAGGTTAGGTGATAAGCCTAAGGGCAAACAGAAGGTAGGAGGAAGAGCTAGGACAAGAATGCAGGTCTTCTCATTAAGATCCTATCTCCTGCACAGCACAGAACTGCCTTTACTTATCTATCACCACTCACCATGGACAGATGACCATGGCCAACTACACGGCCATGTTTCTACCTGCTCCACTAACAACCAGAAGAACAAACTTGTCAGCAACCCATAACTTTAGTTCACCCATCTCTACCACTCGCCAAGCCCCTAAGTTCCCCAAATCTACCAACGGAGCAAGTCTAGCTAAATGTCTTTCCACACAGGGGAGACAATGCAGGGTTGTGGTGTTAAGTATAGGTTTTTGAGCCAGGAAGACTTGAGCACATACCTTGGCTCTGTCACTTCCTGATGGGTAATATGGGCAAGTCACCTAATTTCTCTGACTCAGTGTTCTTCTCTATAAAATGGGAATACTAATCCCCAAATCATAAGGTTTCTGCAAGAAATAAATAATACATCCATGAATAAAATAATAAGCTTAAAGGGGTCAAACACAGTTACCCGATTCGTAGTGAATTCAACAAATGGTACTAGTAGTTACTAAATAATAACAATAATGACAATAATGCCTGGAAGTTACACCAGAGAAGCCGGGGCAAACCTGTTACCTCAGGAGGCCTGAGCAGCTCTTCCCTGGTGTGTGACCACTATACGAAGGTCTTTCCAATTGTGGGAGGACCAGAGCACACACCCAACAAACATCCCCTGGCACCATTCATCAGGCCTAACAAGAGCTACATCAATGCTGGATTTATTGGGTGTAGGATGCAGAAGATACACTGGGGGAGGAGGGGTGGGTTGTATAATCAGGTGTGTGATTAGTCATGCTAATGGCATTTATTATACTATGAGTAAAACTAATTTACAATAATTTAATCATGAACAAACAACTGTGCAGGAAGAAGAAGCCGAATTGTCAGATTTTCAAATATGGGCTCTTAGCTAACAGTTCCAGTGTGACCCTGACCTTGTGTAATTCTGGAGGGGAAAAACTGGGGCCAAGTCTCAGAGTGTGTCCGCAAGAAAGATGACCAGCATTTGCATAGCAGCCCTAGAGTTTACAAAGTACCTACATGAATCTCATTTGACTCCTGAGATAACCTTCCACAGTAATGCATTTTTTTCACTCTATTTAAGATGACAAACTCAGGTTGAGAGGTGAGAAGGGGCACTAGATATCTCAACACCAGGACTTCTGATTCCAAATCTTGTGTCCTTCTTTCTAAACCAGTGGAGATCATTCAGAGGTGTGCATCTGGAGCTCCTGTGAGGTCTTAAAGAAATAGACACAAAGCTAAGCCCCAGAGTATTGTTATTATGATTCAGGACTGCTGGGATGAAGGACAGGAATCTGAATCAGACACATGCTCCAAGATGAAGAGAGAGGGGACAGCCCAGGATGGTGGAGGGCACAGGTTAGATTCTTCTCTGCATGTATTTAAAACTTGACTCCATCCTCTTAACAACTGTGTGACCTGGTAAAGTCACTTATCTTTCTGGGCCTTGGTTTTCTCATCTGCAAATGGGGATGATAATACCTACATCCTGAAAAAATATAACTTATGAGACAATGTAAATGAAAGCAAATGAGAAAACACGACTTAAGCTCTAATAGCGGAGTGCATAAATGTCAGTTACCCTCCGTTCCCTTGGATAGCAGATATTTGAAACAAGGCGAGGATGTGATAGATATTTCTTTTGCTACCAAGAGCTATTGTTTTCCTGAATGAAAACCTATTGTAAAATGTTTTTAATTTAATGCTTAAAAAGAAAAAAATAACTAGAAAACAACCTGCTCCCCAAGAACTGAGCACTCAGGTTTTCCTGCCAAAGGATCAGCCACAGAGCCCAGGTGGTTCTCTTAACACCCAATTACTGCAGCAGCTGCCCCCGCAGCTTGGACAATCCTTCCGGGCACAGACTCCTCCCCAACCAGGAGGAGAGCTCCAGTACTGTTTGCATTTTTGCTATTTGAGAAAAACAAAAGGGTCAAATAAAAGGCATTCTCCTGCTAGGGAGTCCCCAGGAAAAGAGAATCAGTGAGTCCCTTGTAGCTGGAGTAAATGCATTACAGATATTCTGAATCTCTGGTTCTTTGGGGCTCAGGAAAAAGCCCTTGTAATGTCTCCTCAACCTTGATCTAACTTGCTGGCCCTACCCATTTGGTCACACGGCGGAGACTTGCCACCAGAAGGCCTTGGCTGTTCTAACACAGGTGTGGAGCTTTCTCCCCCTTTCTAAGCAAAGCTGATCTGACCTCTTAGCTCAAGTCTCTGTTGTCCTTATCCCCTGGTCAGACCAGTTCTCTGGATGGAAGGAGATGCTCTGAGAGAATCAGTCCAGAAACCCCAGAAGCCCATGACTCAGCCCTCTCCTGCCTCCCAGTGCAGGTCAGAGAACCTCGTTACCAAATCTTAGAGGTTCTCACTGGTCTCTAGAGGAAAAAAAACTGGTTTTGGCCAGCCTTGGGAATGCTTCGGCTGTCAAAGAAGAAGCTTAATGAGCTGGTGATGGAGAAAAAAGTGCCCCATCTTTTTAAACCTGGGCTTAATCCTGGCTGCCTAATTGTACACAGCTGTTCCATGACTCCATCCCAGCCCAGTCTCAAGTGTCCGGTGAGAGGGCCTGACCGGCTGGCCACACAAACAAAGGGCAGGGAAGGCCTATTACTAACCAAATTAGATCCCAAACTCAACACAGAGAAATCCATGTCGGCTGACTAGGTGGCCCACAGATGCTGGCCCATAACCCAGAAGTCCCACACAGGAACTACGCCAGCTATGTTGGGTTGGTAGAAATGCATCGCATGAGGGAAAAAAAGAAAATTCTACAGTTGTACCTAACTGTGTAATTCCAGGTAGTTAAAAACATTTCTTTTTTTTAAATTTTATTTTATCATGTTAGTCACCATACAGTACATCATTAGTTTAAAAACATTTCTTTTGAAGATTTCACCTAAAAAATATTAGATTTCTGGTTTCTTTTACAAAATCTAACTATATTAGGCCCCTATTCTATGAGTGTGGCTGGTCAGCTAGAAGTCAGTAGCAGATGCCCCTATGATTGGGGTATATGAGCACTAGCTCACCACTGTCCCCACCACTCCCTATTGCCCCTTGATATTGCCCCTTGAAAGCCTTTGTGTTTGTCACTCTTGATGACTATTTCCTGACCTGGGCTTGGGTTTCTTCATCTGTACAATGACAGGGTTAGCCAGAATGGACTCTATAGTATTTCAGGAGCCCTAGCTGATCCCACAACCCCCCAGAAGGCTGTGAGCTGGGGTCAGAGATGCTGGAGCAGTTAAATAAATCACCAGGCTATTCACTCCAGAGGTGCCTGGGGAGAAGTTCATGCCCTCCTCTCTGGGGCACACAGCCATCCTCAGAGCCCACCCATCACTGCCCACTGGTGTCCCTCACCCTCCAGCAAGACAGTCGTTGCCATGAACAGCTCCAACCTGAAGAGCCTGACACACTCAGAGGGGCTGTTACTTCTCCATGTTCTCCTCTCTCCAGCAGTACTGCCACTCCAACCCCTTCCCATGGCCAGATTTAATAAAGGACAGGCAAGAAGAAATATGGCAGGACTCCAAAGGGAAAGCGTTTGAGGATGGGCCAGTGGGGTGCTTGCCGGGAGCTCATTAGGGCAAGAATGCCCAGCCAAGACAAGGTGCGTCCCTGCCTGCCTCTAATTGCACACCCCATTTTGCCCCCTCCATTCAGCCAACCCGCAGAGCATCCCGACGTTTAAAGATTACCAAGGCTAGTTTGTAACGAAGCCTCTCCCTCTTTGTCTGTCCTTGCACCAACAGCAGCAGAAGGGATACTAATTAGAGGGTGAATTATTAGCTTCCCATGGTGCACTGCAGGGACATTAAAAATGAGGGGGCTTTGCTGCTTGCCTTTTAGATGGTTAGTCTTGGTTTAATATATTCGTGTTTCTAGGTGAGCAGCAGGGGACAGTTTTTATGATTATAATTGTTGCATAATTACTGGCCTAAGGTTGCCTATTGTTAAATAAAAATGCTGAGATACTAATGTTTTATTGAACAGTACAAGGAGATAAAATTGTAATATCTTTTCCTGAGCAATTGAAGCTGCTCATTTGCAGCCTAGTGACAACTCTTAGTTTTCTTCTGGAAGAGGTGGATGGGTTCTGCCTAGCCTGGAAGTCAAATGTGAAATATTTGCTTGGGGGAAAAAAAGGAGCGGAGAAAGAAAAGAGAAGCCAGCGAGCTCCTGCATGCACCCTCACAATCTCTGCATGTTGCAGGGGGCAAGGGTTTAAGACCTGGGTCAACACACATGCACTGAACATGAGGGCTGACCCTCAGCCAGCTGGTTCTTGGGCAACAAAATGCCACAGTCTTTCCCATGAAGGACATCCCTTCCTGCAAGACAAACACTGAGACAAAGGGACATTGAGGCAGAGACAGCAAAGGTTGTCTTTGCTTGCCAAGTTAAGGATGTGGCCACCATCAGGTGGACAAATGGGGTCCAACATTCTTCCCTTGGGCAACTCTTAAACTTTCAATCCTTCCAGTCACTAAGAAGTTACCTGGAATCAGCCAGGCAACACATCTCTAATATTTCCCAATTCCACCTCTTTCTCCTCACCCCCTCATTTCACCCTAAGCAGCCAACCCCAAGCCCTTGTATGGTCTCCCTGACTCTGGGTCTCCTAACTGCAACCCATCTTTCCCATTTTGCAGGGATTTCTGCCCCCAGGCAAGGCACAATTCCTACCAGGAACTGACCAGATTGAAAAAAGAAAAAGAGAGAGAGAGAGAGAGAGAGAGAGAATGCATCTGAGTCAGGTCTGCTGCAGAAAGAAAAATATTGACCAGAACAAAGTTAGCAACACTACCTGGGCTAGGATCTACCATCCTGGAATAATCACTCCTTAGTCAGTATCCTGGGAAAGATCACACATCTATCTTTTAATAGCTGCTTGGGAAATCACTCCAGAAATGTATAAAATCAGTCCGGAAATATATGAAATGTTATTACTGGCTCTCCAAGAAGAAATAACCCAGGGCCCACACATAGAAAAATGAAATTATTTAACTCTCTCAAAGGATGTTATTCTTAGGACACACCTGCCTGTAGGTACTTGAGTTCTGGGTCCCATCAACATAGAAACAAGCAGGCATGAGTGCTGCAAGGTGGGATTCCCCAAGAAGCAGACTCTGATATGGAGTTTGGTATGTAGCATGTTTATGAAGGAACACCCTTGGGACCAGCACCAGTTGAAAGGAGAGGAAGGAAACAGGAGTGGGCAGAGGGAGATATTGAGCTGTCGTGTAGACCCAACAACAGTATTGGCCAAAACTACGTATCCAGAAGCTTTGGAGCTGAAATGATCTTCAGAGTTATCCTGATTTGGAGCAAGATGATGATGGCTTTACACTCCCACATCAACTAAGTCATTGGATGTAAGTCAACCAGAAAGAGGTGTGACTTTGGGCAGGCAGCTGAGATAGTCCCTGAAAAAGCTGAACTCTGGAGGCCATCTGCTGACTGCATTCCCAGCAGCTAGGCAACAAGTCCCTCCTTGAAGGGGCGTCTGGGCCATGCATCACACTTTCCATTGTTTCAGGAGAATACATTCTCTGTCATTGCTGAACCCTGAGGCATCATAATAGAGAGATCTCGGGATACATAAAACTTCCAGAGTGGAATGTGGGTGGCTACAAAGTATCATGTTTGTTTTTTTATTGAGTGTTTTGTTTATTTGGCTGTTACTCATTTAAGATGTTTTCAAGAAACTTGCCATCTTAATTCAGTTTCTTTAAAAAGAAACATCACAAGGAACAAGATAAAAATGTTCACTCTCACCACTTCTATTCCCTGTTATGCTGAAGGGTCTAGCCAAGGCAATTTGGTTACAAAATGGAATAAAATGAATCTGGATTAGGAAGAAAGAAGTAAAACTATTTCTATTTCCAGATGACATGATCTTATATAGAGAAAATCTCAAGGAATCCACTTAAAAAACTATTAGAATTAGTAAGTTTGCAGGATACAAGATCAATATACAAAAATCAACTATATTTCCCTATACTTGCAAAGGACAATCTGAAAATGAAATTAGGAAAACAATTTCATTTATGATAACATTAAAAATAAAATATTTCAGAATAAATTTAATAAAAGCAATACAAAATTTATATGCTGAAAACTACAAAACATTGTTGAAAAAATGTAAAGAAAGCCCAAATAAATGGAAAGACATCCTATGCTCATGGATCAGAAGACAATATTAAGATGTTAATATTGTCCAAAGTAATCTACAGATTCAATACAATCTCTATCAAAACTCCAAGGACCTTTTTGGTAGAAATGGAAAAGCTCATTCTCAAATTCATATGGAATTACAAGGGGCTCCAAATAGCCAAAACAATCTTGAAAAAGAATAAAGTTGGAGGACTCACACTCCTGATTTCAAAACTTACTACAAGGTTACAGTAATCAGAACAGTCTGGTACTAACATAAGGATAGACATATAGACCAATGGAATAGAATTGAGAGTCCATAATCCCATAGGTCTATGGCCAATTGATTTTTGACAAGGGGGCCAAGACAATTCAATGAGGAAAGAAGAGTCTCCTCAATAGATGATGCCAGGATAACTGGATATCCACATGCAAAAGAATGAGGTTAAACCCTTGGATCACTCCTAATTCAAAAATTAATTTGAAATGGATCAAGACCTAAATAACTAACTATAAAAATCTTAGAAGAAAGCATAGGTAGGGGCACCTGGGTGACTCAGTCAGTTAAGCGTCTGCCTTCAGCTCAGGTCATGATCTCAGGGTCCAGGATCGAGCCCCACATAGGCTCTCTGCTCAGCAGGGAGCCTGCTTCTCCCTCTCCCTCTGCTGCTCCCCCTGCTTGTGCACTCTCTCTCTTTCTCTCTCTCTCTGCCAAATAAATAAAATCTTTAAAAAAAGAGAGAGAGGAAGAAAGCATAGCTATAAATCGTAGTGACCTCAGAATAGGCACAGGCAATAGGCAATAGGTTTCTTATATGACAATAAAAGTATAAGCAACAGTAACAACAAAGTAAATCAGTTGAATTTCTTCAACTTAAAACAAAAGTTAAAAACCTTTGTGCTTTCTAAGAATATGACTAAGAAAGTGGAAGGAACCCACAGAATGAGAAAAAAATATTTCAAAATCATATAGATGATAAGGAATTTGTGCCTAGAATATATAAATAACTATTACGACTTCATAAAAGGACAAACAACCCACTTAAAAATGGACAAACAGGGGCACCTGGGTGGCTCAGTCAGTTAAGCATCCAACACTTGATTTCAGCTCAAGTCTTGAACTCAGGGTCATGAGTTCAAGCCCCGTGTTGGGCCATGCTGGGTGTGGATCCTACTTTAAAAAATGGACAAAGAATCTGAATAGACATTTCTCCAGAGAAAATATGTAAATGACCAAAAGGCACATGACAATATGCTTAACATCGTTAGCCATCAGAGAAATGCAAATCAAAATCACAGTGAGATCCTTCACATTCACTGGAAAAGCCATAATCAAAAAGATAGAAAGTAGCAGGCACCAGTGAGGACGTGGAGAAATTGGAACTCTCACACCCCACTGGTAGAAATGAAAAATGGCGGGGGCCTGGGTGGCTCATTCGTTAAGCGTCTGCCTTCAGCTCAGGTCATGGTCCCAGGGTCCTGGGATCGAGCCCCGCATTGGGCTCCCTGCTCCGCGGGAAGCCTGCTTCTCCCTCTCCCACTTCCCCTGCTTGTGTTCCTGCTCTCACTGTGTCTCTCTCTGTCAAATAAATAAATAAAATCTTAAAAAAAAAAAAAAGAAATGAAAAATGGTGCAGCCACTTTGGAAAATAGTCTGACAATTCCTCAAAAGTTTAAACACAGAGTTACCACAGGACCTCACAGTCCCACCTCTATGTGTATATCCAACAGAAATTTAAAAAAAAAGTATGTCCATAAAGAAATGCATATGTGAGTATTCATAGCAACATTGTTTCTAATAGCCAAAAAATAAAACCAACGCAAAAGTCCCTCAACTGATGAATGGATAAACTGTAGTCTAGATACACAATGGGCAATTATTTGGCAAAAAGGAAGGAAATATTAATATATGTTACAATGTGGATAAACCTTGAAAACATTATGCTAACTGAAAGCTAGACAGAAAAAGCCACATACTTGGGATTCCGTTTATATGAAATATCTAGGATAGGCAAATCTGTAAAGATAGAAAATAAATGAGTGGTTGCCTAGGGCTGTGGGAGGTAGCAGAGAAATGGAAATGACTGCTAATAGATATGGGGCTTCTTTTTGGGGTGATAAAAATGTTCTAAAATTGATCCTGGTGATTGTGTAAATCTGTGAATGTACCAAAAACCATTGAATTATACACTGTGAATGGGTGAACTGAATGGTATATGAATTATATCTTATTTAAGCTGTTACTAAAAAAAACATTTATTAAGTACCTATACTATTCTAAATCAATTATTCTCTAGACCGGGAGCCACTGAGGTTGTTGAACACCTGGCGGAATGTGATGTACACACACAAGCAAAAAGGCCTGGACAAACCCATATCTTTCATCTCCTATATCTGACCAAACAGATATTTCTCAAATCTGTCCACTTCCACACATAGTCCAAAGCACAATCACTCCAGCCTGGCTTCTTGGATTGGCCTCCTACACACTTGCTGTCTTGTCCCTCCTTTCCTCTCTCCCACTGCAACTAGAGTGATCTTTGTAAAAATGCATCATGTTGGACGCCGGGTGGCTCAGTCAGTTAAGCATCTGCCTCTGGCTCAGGTCATGATCTCAGGCTCCTGGGATTAAGCCCCGGGTCGGGTTCCCTGTTCAGCGGGGAGTCTGCTTCTCGCTCTCCCTCTGCTCCTCCACCCTGCTCCTGCTCTCTCTCACTCGCTCATGCGTGCTGTCTCTCTCTCAGATAAATAAATACAATTTAAAAAAATCCATCATGTCAAAACTTTTCAATGACTTCCTGTTGCCCCAAGATAAACCCCACAATCTTTCCAATGGCCTACTCAACCAACTTCTGCAGTCCTGAGCTCTCATCACGCATCAGCCACACTGACCTTCTGTCGGTTCCTCACCCTTCCCACCCCGGGGCTTTGGCCTGCCCTGTTCTCTCTGCCTGCAGAACTCTTGCTACCTCCTACTCCTACTTTCTACTTACCTTCCACTCTCAGTTGGGAAAAAAAAAACAAAAAAAAACAAAAACACACTTCTTGGGGAAGTCATCTTTGATCCCCTACCCTCTGGAAGCAATCATATCACCTCATTACATGTTCTTATAATGCCTATAAGTCTCCTTCCAGCACTGATCCCATTGTCCCTACATCCTTACTTCTGTAGTTATTTCCTACTGTCCCATAATCCCATAAGCTCCATGGCAGTAGGAGTGATGTCCGTCTTGTTCATCTTTTTTATCCACAAAACCTAACAATGTACCCCTCATAGAGAAAGTAGAGAATAAATATTTGGTGAATGAATGAATAAATAAATGGAGGGTCTGACAGGTGCTGTGTGAGTGGGTCATACAGGAAATACTACCATCATACAGATGAGGAAAGCAGCTATTGGGTTAGACAACTGGGAAGGCTTCCTGGAAGAGAGGGACTTAAAAAACAAGCTTAGGGTCACGGAGGTAGATGGAACTTTCAAAATCATCTTGTCCACATTCCTACATTTTTGAACTGGATTCTGACAGTCAGCTTGAAAAATTCTATTACCCACCTAACCCCTATTGCTTCAAACAGGATCTGTGGGATAAAACTCCAAATTTCTTGGCATGGCATACAAGATAAATGGCATACCAGATAAATAATCTGGCCACAGCCAGAGTCACCTACCATAATTACCACCACCAAGCACAGCAAATGACATGCCATTTCCCAAATAAGTCAATATATTTCTGTCTCAGGCCTTTGCACACAGCGGGCCCTCTGCCTGGGATGTCTCTCTCCTGCATTCTCACTTCCATGCCTACAAGTCTGACAAACTTCTACTTAGACCCTACAGAAATTTTACATCCTCTGTACAGCTTTCCCCAATGGTTCCTAAAAAGGAAAAGACAGCGTCTGCCTTATCCCAGCACCCCCAGCACAGACACTGCACCTAGCCCAGAGTAGACACTCAGGAAACGATCATCACATGAAGGTCAAAGCAAAAGCTATGGAAATTTCTCTCATATAAATGAAACTGTCTGTGTGTTGTCTTTCCCCTTCCTTTCCTACAGACTTTCTCAATAATTCTCCCCAGGCCCAGGCCGAGGCTGGGACGAGGGTCTGGGAGCAGTTGGAAAGAAGTGCCACAGACTAGGGCGAGGGTACGAGACAACCCTGGATGCAGCTTCCAGCCTGAAGCTCAATGATGGTGACCCCAGCCAAGCCACTGTGTCCTTCCTTTGACCAGGCTGGCTCAGCAGCCAGATGGTAATGACTTCCCATCCACTCAGCCCAGGCAGGCTGTGAACAGGCACCGTCAAGTATGGTCCTCATCGGCCTGGCCCCAGGGTCCGAAGCTGCCTTGTTCCAACACATGATGACTTTTTAATTTCGAGCCTTTCGGTCCCTGGTGAGAGAGGTGGAGATGGGGCGGAGATGACATCTGGATCCTACAGATTCAGAGAGACCTTGGGCAGGGAGCAACCTTGAGAGGTCATCCACCCTGTGCCCGGCCAGGTTCTCTCCTTTGCCCAGGCCCCAGGCCAGGCCCACTCCTTCAAGAAGCCTGCCTGGACTACCCCTGTCTGAGTCTCTCTCCCTACCCTCCAAACACCTCCAACAACATGTATCATTTACGAAATATCCAGGGGAAGGGGAAGTGCTGATCCTTGGAGGCAGGCACTGGTTGAACTTGGAGCCAGACAAATACATTTGAGTCTTGGCTTCAATTCTCACAGTTGAGTATGTGACCTTGGAAAGATCAGTTTGGCCTCTCTGACCTTCAGTTCCCTAAAATGGGGATCAATTCCTCCCCTGATGACTCACAGAGTTATTGAAAGGTTGAATGAGGTAATGAGGAAAAAATACCCTTCGTAAAGTTGGCATAAAAGAAAGGATGTTATCCTACTTTCCTGCTTCCGAACTGCTCCTCCTTTACAGAGTTAGCTCCCGAGAGCAGGCCCCCCCCACTCCTGACTCCCCAGGAATCTGTGGAACTGGGAGCTCCTTCAAGGCAAAGGTTCCTTTGTCTTAACAACAAGCTGAGGACTCACCCTACAGAAGGTGCCTAGTGGGAGTTGTCTGGGTGAATGCAGGAGTCCAGGGCTGTGACTCAGGCATTGATCCCAGAGCCCATAGGAATCCCATAGACCAGCCTGTGTCTGGGTGAAAAGATCCTGACATCTTAGGGAGTTTCAAATGTGTGGCCACTTCCGTTTGCTCTCTTTTGCTCCATTTTTGCAAAATAAGTATTTGAGGTGAGTGCTCTAGAAGCAAAGATGCTGAGTAGGGGCAGCTAGAAGAAGGCAGGGTGGGCCCCTGGGTTTGAGAGCAAGTTTGGAAGCCCTGAACTCTGCATTCAACACGGCAAAATAAATTGCTAGGTCTCTGGATGTAAGCCAGGAGGAGAAGGGACTGTGTTGCCTAATGAAAAGTCCTGGCTTGACAGGGGCCTTGGCTGGTACCTCAGGAGCTGCTTGGAGCAGCAGATGCAAGCAAAGGCCACAGTAATTGTTCAAAATACATTCCTGGCATCTTTCCAGGGCAGCTTTGGAACCAGCCTCTGGTCTCCAGGATCCTGGCCACTGCTCTACTTGTTCAATTGAAGTTGATCGCTGCCCTGACCAGGAGGCAGTTTGAGGCCAGGCTCTGATGGCTGAGCCAACCTCTAAGAAGCCCACCTGCCCCCTGGCCCATGACAAGATCCAGGTGTCAGGGAACATCTGCACAGTGCTTGCCAGCCAGGCACCAAGGATCTCATGCCCCTCCTCCACAGTAGGTCCACGATGGGACACAGCCCATGAGCTTTGAATGCAGGCAGTAGGAAGGTCTGAAGGCAGACTGGGCAGCGGAAACATAATTTCTGTTCCTGGGGCAGGGGGAGAGGAGAAAAGGAGTCAAGTTTTGAAAGCAGAATCACCATTTTTTTATGCAGTGGATGAGAAGATAAGTTTTAGAGAAGGAAGATTTCAACCATCCACCACTCCTTCTTCAGTCCTGGGTTTGGACAAACCCCAGCCTTGGTTGGTGCTCCAGGTCACGATTATGGTGGCCAGCAGTCCCTGGGCTACTAGGAAGATGTTGGGAATATTCTAAATGCCTCAGTAATGTTCCTCACACTGTCAACATTCCTTTGTTACCGGTTTGTCCATGTGTTATCCGGTTTATTTTTCATAATCACCTGGTGAGGGAGGCAGGACCCAGAACATTATACCCATTTCACGGATGAGGGTACTGAGGCCTAGAGAGGGAAGGAGTTAACCAAAACAACTCTGATTCCAGTTTGCTAACAGGAAACAGGGTATAAATAATCTAAAGAGCACTAGAAGTCAGTTACACTTAGGATCAAACTTCAGCTCAGCCATTTTCTGCACTGCAGACCCTGGGTCCACACTACTGACCATTTCAGAGCCTCATCTGACAAGTAGGGACCATAGTGCCTCTTTCATCGGTCTGTCCATGAGTATCAAATAGATGAAATAATTATGGAAGTGTCGGGCACATTTCTTGGCACACACTGTAAGTACTCAATATTTTTTCTGTGCTAGGTTTATAAATTGTTCACTCCCAACAGAATATGAGGTGATGTATGAAACTTAGCACAAAGAAATCAGAACAGTGCATGTGTCAGGGATGGAGAGAGGGGAAGTCAATTGGTATCAGTTATGTTTTCAGTGCTTTTTTATTAAATTATTTCACATCTTCATTAATATTTTTAAACAAAAGAAAATCACATAAAATGTAAGACAGGGATACAAAAACAATTTAAGGGGAATAGAAAAACGAACATGACCAGACATCGCAGAACAGAAAGCATTTCTGAGTGTGGCACTTAGCTTTGAGTTTACCCTGGCAGGGGGCTGAGTTTTAACTTACCAGTAACAGGCAGCAGGCACATTTGTCCACAAAGTCTCCCCATTCCAGTTGCAAGGAGTCACTCTTGCAAGGACCCTTACATAAGCCACACCAGGTCACAAAGTGAACAGTGATTTTGCAAAAGGCAGAACTCTTGTTTAGGAATGTTTCTCATTACAGAGGTCACCCAGGACTCTGGCTGCTTGTCCCCAGGGCATGCTGGCTGAGAGAGCTCGCTCCACCTAGGGAGCAGAGCCAAGCTGTCAGCCCCCTGAGTGTCCCTCCCCCACTGCCTACACCTGGATTCCCACATGGGCTGCTTCCTCCCCAGACCTCACCCCCCAGCCCCAGCTCTAGGTCTCTAATTACTGTGGCATTTAGGAGTCTCTGGGAGGGCCTGGGACTCTCTACCCACCCTATTCTTCCCTTCTTGCCTTGCTTTAGCATCTCCTGCCTCACTAATGATGACATTTTCACCAAGTGGCAATGACAGGAGAAATTAGTTCACAGCCTTTGGCAACTGAACATTGAGCATTCAGATTAAACTTTCAAAGGGAAAATATAATCTGCGCATGCAGAGAAATCATTTGGTATTTGGGAAAGATTTTAGGGTGGAACAGTCAGCACAAGCCGCAGACCCTCCAGGGGGGCAGAAGGGGAGGACAGCAGGGGAGCTGGGAGAAACAGGCAGACCTGCACACGCGGAAGCACGCAACTGGACGCATATGTAAGGCGGAGGGTCCATGTCTGCTCTTGACTACAACCAAAAACTGACAAGGAGCTCTGTGGTTTAATGAGCCCATCAGGCTGGGGCTGCACTGACTGCAACATTTCAGCTAATTGGCCACAGCATTTCTCTTCTACCAGTTCCCCTCTGGCTTCCCCACTCACCATCCCCCTCTTCCCAATCACCGAAAATTATTAAGAAAGCTTGGCATTCAGCAGGACATGAGATTGCTTCTCCTTATGTGCCCCTGGCACTCTTATCATTGTTTTTAAAGTCAGGGAATTAGAACTTATGAAGGTCTCTCCCTGCAAGTGGACTGTACAGACAGATGCCCATGTGATAGAGAAAACTCCTACAGGGCATGGCGTGCTCTCACTTTCTTCTGTATCCCCATACAAGGAGCTGAAAACATTCAGAAATAACTATTTATTGGGGCCCCCTCAGAGCTGCCATATTGTGCACTGCACAACAGGGTGTCTATTGATCTTCTAGCATTGGGCAGTGTACAACCTGCACAACCCTTTCCAGCAGTTCAGGAATTCCTATACCTGAGTCTATTTTTGCCCTCACAAGGCCTAGCACAGTGCCTGGCTCCATATGAATGTAAGAGCTACTCAAAATAATAATAATAATAATAATAATAATAATAATAACAATAACAACAACAACAACACCGGTAAGTTTAGTTTAATTTAAAATCTGAATTTCCACAGTCTGGTTTTTCTCCACCATGGCCATCAGGCTAGACTTCCTGTGCACAAAGGAATTCTCAGGCTGGCTCTGACTCTTTCCAGTTTCCTGGTCTCTAGGCCTTGGTTTCCCCTTTTGTAAAATGACACTTCTAAACTCCCTTCCTGCACTCTCATTCAGGCTAGAAGGAGAATTCTCCAGCTTAAATCCACATCAGGAATGACTGATACTTCTCCCTCTCCATCCCTTGGTCTTCTGTGTTGGATCTATTCTCAGTCTGGCTTTCACTTCATGGTAGCAAAATGGCTGCCAGGAACCCGAGGCCTTCACAGCTCCCAGGGGAGAAGGACACAGCGGAGAGTCTTTCTTAGCAATCTAAAACAAAGCTCTGAAATTCTATCTCAGTGGGAAAATTCAGTCACATGCCCTCCCAAGGGCATTCTGGTTGGCCAATTAGTCCAGACCCACCCCAGCCAGAACTTCCTGGGCTAAGATTTGGGGAAAGGTGGCTTTCCAGCCAAAATACTGGGGGAAGAGGGGAGCTGGGCTTCTCCAAAATAAGGAATGGCTCCCAGGACCCCTGAGAGGCCAGAATAGGTCAGGTTAAGTCCATTTGTGAGAGTTCTGGTATATTGAGCTAAAAGAATAAATGCCAAAAGACAGTTATAAAAATGATGAGATATTCTTCATGTATACTTTCAACAAGCAAATGTTTTCACACAAAGAAACTAATACAGTATAACAATGTTAATCACAAGATAAATACAGTTGATTCAAAACATTAATTCCCAGAGCACTGCCAGCAGTGTGTCCCATTAACGGCGGACACGTTTCGTCCTGAGGGATGAGTGTGCTTTCCCAGTGCTGTGGGTGGGCCTCTGACTGGGAGCCGGGCCACCGAGGACACCATTCTCCTCACAGCCACTGTCGATTTGTATGGTTTTTGTGACAATTTTCTAACAGCTGAGAGTGAAGTGTCGTGTGGAAGAGAGGCCTTTCTGCAATTCACACTAAGTTACCACATGAATTTACAGCAGCCTCTATCAGTAGATGATATCAAAAGTCTAAATTTGAGGCTCTTTTGTAAAAGTGAGGCAGAGTCCTTTTTGGCTCACTGCTCCTATCCTCACAGGAACTCCTGAAGCTATAACTAGGCGAGGACATTGGGGGGAGGAAAGGGTGATGGCTGGGAAGTTCACCTACTGCAGTTCTTACTTGTCACTACGTTTTCTAACCACTAATATTGTGGTTCTGGGGCGCCCGGGTGCTCAACCGGTTAAGCTCAGGTCATGATCCCGGGTTCCTGGGATCCAGCCCCACATCAGGCTCCCTGCTCAGCAGGGAAGTCGATTTCTCCCCTTCCCCCTGCTCATGCTCTCTCTCTCACTCTCTCTTTCAAATGAATAAAATCTTAAAAAAAATATTGTGGTTCTTTCCCTTTTTTGGCTAATTTTCAACAAAGTCAGAAACAACCTCGAGCAGGGTGAGAACGCTGTGGGCACGGGTGGGCAGAACCCAGGAGAAGACCCTGCAGGTTAATCTGAATCATCCTTCCTACTTATTTGAATCTGAAAGATTTGAAGGTAATGGAACAGATTGCTGTAAGGCTGGAAGGGTCTGCAGCCACTCCTCTCCTGGAGTAAGAGAAAGGCAGCTTTAGCTTAAAGCTTTCAGTGGACATATTAGGAGCTGGGGACTTAACTTTCTGAATTAATGCAAGGAGAAAACCCCATTGTAACAGACACTTATTTTTCTGATGGGAGCAGACAGAACCCTTCGGAAGATGATAATGCTTAGAAGCTGGTGTGGCTTCTCAGGTGGGAGAGCGAGTAGGCCTATTCTGGTACCCATTCTGCACCTTGGAAGACCTTATTCTATAAGCTTACGAAGAAAGAGAATTGGGGAGTGGGGTAAGACAGCTATGGGGTAATTTGTCAAAGGTTTGGGGGCTCTAAAAACAAACAAACAAACAAAAACAAAAACCTGTCTCCTGTCCTTTGGTTCTTTGCGTTTCTCAGGCTGCCTGCAGAAGGGTGTTGCTGATTTTCTCTGACAAAGACTCATTCAACATGAGCTCAAATGAAACCATTAATAGTGAGCCGAGGGGGTAATTAGAGGGCCTGAGTTTAATTCTGCTGACATTATCCTGATTCTACTTGAAGGGTTGAGAGGGCCTTCCCACCCTCTAGTAAGCAATTACGCAGTGCCTAGGACCTGCACCTGCCTGGGGGGCTGGCTACAGCCTTGGAATCAATCAGGCACTATTAAAATGAGTTGGGGGCGGGGAGGAGATGGGGACCGGCAGAGTAAAGCTCAGAAATGTATTTGCAGGAGAGCCAGCCGATTGTGACAGAGAAACTAGGGGACAGAAGGGAGAGGCCTCCCTGGGTTGTGGAAGGGACAACAACAAGCAAATAGAAAGCAGAGAAAGGAAGGGGAAGGGGCGGGGAAGAGAGTGCGGGCAGGTGGCGGAGAAAAAAAAAACAAGGGGAGGGCTATAAGAGGGATAAGAAGAGGGGAGCGTGCATAAAGAGGAGGAGGGAGAGGTGACATGAAATGTAGGGAAGAGAAAGACGAAGAGAAGTGAGGGACAGAAGTGGCCGGGCCCCGGAGGCGCGAAGAGTAGGGAAAGGAGGGGACGGGGCAGAGACCGTGCGGGCAGCTCCCGGCTGTCGAAGCCCCGTCCTCTGGCCCACCCCTCAGCCCCGCTGCGCGAGGGCTGCTGCAGAGCCCGGCAGAGCTGGCCTGGGAGGAGGGGCACCGCTCGGCCTCTGCCCGACGGGCGCCCCCAGGGAGGCTGCGGGGACCCGCGAGGGCCCGGGTCCCGGCACTGGACACGCATTGACGGTTTGTTGGGCGCAGCGGCCGCTAGGCGGCAGTGGGATGGGGGGAGGGGAGGCGGCCGATTGATCGCGGGCTGGAGCCGGGGGCGGGGGCTCCATCGATCCCGCCGTCACCGCTCCGCTGGATGACGGAGGCCCTTCCTGGCGGCGCGCTCCCCACCGGGCCGGCGATGCCAGGATAAGTGGGAGCAATTGGGCCGGGCGACGCTGAGGCACATCTGCCCCGCGCGGGTGCCGGGGCCGGAGCTCGCGCAATTAGGGCTGAGTGTCTAAATCGGCCAAGTTCACCGCGGAGCATGTCCCGCGCCTTGTTTACCGCAGAGACGTGCTCTACCGGCTTCCCGCAGCCGCCCGCGGGGCCTGTGTCGGCGGGCGCGGACCTCGGGTGTGTATTGGGGACCTCGCGGCGCCGGGCGCTCTCTCCCGCCCAAGTCGGCAGGGAGGAGAGGCGGCAGCACAGCCCGCGCCAGGCCTTCCTGGGCCCGAGCACCTGAACTCTTCAAGGATCTTTCCCCTGGCTCTATGACCCCGAGTGGGAGCTGCGCCAGCGCGAGCCTGTTTCTCTGCACCTCTGGGGGACGATGATGCCGCTAGCCCATCGGTTTTGAAGGAC
Organism: Callorhinus ursinus; assembly: GCF_003265705.2. Classification (NCBI taxonomy): domain Eukaryota; kingdom Metazoa; phylum Chordata; class Mammalia; order Carnivora; family Otariidae; genus Callorhinus; species Callorhinus ursinus. The sequence goes on from NW_027397118.1 coordinate 6,859,717, forward strand.
TGAATGGGATCTTGTATGGAGAGGCTTAACGCCCAGGTCACCAGCACTGAGCTCTCCCTGAAGGCAGGACTGGAGTCGAGAAGTTCACCGCTGTATGTCCAGTGTCAAGTACACCCTCGGACAGCTGGTAGATGCTCCACAAATATGTGTTAAATAATTGAAGAAATAAGAACCACTAATACTAATACAAGATAGCTCTCATTAGTGGGGCAGTCCTGTGTGCGAGCACACACTTGGGGACAGGTGGTGTTATGCCCGCTTCACAGTGGAGAAGATTGAGGTCTGGACAGTTAAAGACCTTGCTCCAAGGTCCCCAACTAGTAAGTGAAGAATCAGGGCTTGAACACAGGCCCTCTGGTTTCACTCCCAGTTCCCCCACTCCTACCATAAGGTTCACAGCTGCGTTTACACACCCAACTGCAAGTTACAGTTTAGCCTCTCAAGTGTCTTGGCTAAAGGCTGATTATTTCTTTGTATATTTTACCAAAATCAGTCTTCAGACTGTATTTTCTTTCATTTGTTCAACAATAATCTACAGGGAGGAGTATGTGTGGTGTGCATATATGCATGCATGCACCTGGGAACACCCTAAATGGACTGAATGCTGTCCCTGCTTTCCAGAAGTGGGCGGACTGGGAAAGCAGGTATAGTCTGCTCTGGCTGTCATGACAGAATCCCATAGACTTGGAGGCTTAAACAATAAACATTTATTTTGTCACAGTTCTGGAGAGTGGAAAGGGCCATGCAAGGTTGGTTTCTGGTGAGAGCCCTTTCCTTAGGTTCCAGAGAGAGAGAGAGCTTTCTCTGCTGTCTCTTCCTCTTTTTATAAAAAGCACCAATCTGGAATTAGTATGGCTATGACCATTTAACTTTAATTACCTCCCTAAAGTCCCTGTCTCTAAATACAGTCACATAGGGAGCTAGGGCATCAACATATGAATTTGTGGGGACATAATTCAGTTTCTAACAGTAGGGCAGGGAGAGACAGAGGGACAATTATTGCTCATGCCCTTAATAAATGTTAGCACGGATGACCAGCAAAGCACTATGGAATCCAGAGAAGGGAGGAGCTGACTTCCTGCAGGGAGGGCTTGGGAGCCAAATCCTAGAATCATAGCAGAGCAGGGTAAAGTCAGAAAAGACAATATAATCCCACCATCTCATTCGTCAGATGGGGAAACTGAGGCCCAGGGAAGGGAAATCATGATTGCAGTATTGAACAGGAAGACAGATGGCCACCATCTTCTTGTACCCTTGGGCATCAGCTGCTATTTCCCTGGGGGGGAGGGGGGCGGGTAAAGCCAAGAGTTGAGGCTCATCCATCCATTGTGTTGGGCTTCTCCAGGGAAGATGACTGAGGAAGGAGGGTTGGTGGGCTGGGCTCTGAGTATGGAGCCTGCTGCAAGCAGGGAGGGGAGGGAATCTGGCCCTGAGGGAAAAGACCGAATTTGCCCCCCACCCTCCCGGGGGCCTCCCTCTCCTTCCTCTTCCACCTTCGCCTGGAAGCAGCAGGCCAGACTGGCTGTGGAAGCCAGAGATGACCATGGAACCCACAAATAGCTTCTCTACCCCATGATAGCCTGTAAAGTAAGATGCCTTGGAAGGATTTTAAACAGAGGGAGAGGAGTACAGTTAGAAAGTCATCCTTAGGAGCGCCTGGGTTGCTCAGTCGTTAAGCGGCTGCCTTCGGCTCACGTCATGATCCCGGGGGTCCTGGGATCAAGCCCCTGCTCAGAGGGGAGCCTGCTTCTCCCTCTCCCTCTGCCTGATGCTTCCCCTATTTGTGCTCTCTGTCTCTGTCAAATAAATAAATAAATTATTTTTAAAAAATCATTTTTTACCGGGATGCCTGAGCAGCTCAGTTGGTTAAGCATCCAGCTCTTGATTTTGGCTCGGGTCATGATCTCAGGGTCATGAGACTGAGCCCCACATCGGGCTCCATGATTAGCAGAGTCTGCTTCTCTCCCTCTCCCTCTGCCCCTCCGCACACAGTCTCCCCCCACAAATAAATAAATCTTCTAAAAAGTCATCTTTACTTACTAATTCATCAAATTATGATTTATTGAGTGCCTACTATGTGCCAGTCAATATATAGTAGCAAGAAAGACTTATGTATTTTGAGTATTACTATATTGTGTTTTATGTGGATTTTCTTATTTCCGCATTTAACAGAAGAGGGAAATGAGGCTCCAGCCAGTGTTAACTTGCCCAAGGTTGCACAGGTATTAAGTGGGCAAACCAGAATTCCAGGTGAGTCTGGCTGCAGGCTCTGCACTCTTCACCATTAACCTGTCCAGCCTCCCAAAGCTCCTGACAGCAACTTCCTCAATGGGGACAAATACAGATGAACTGCAGAGGTGTGAATATATGCGCCTCTTGGTTCAGCACATAAATTAATTCAAGGTGTCATTATTCTGCCCGCTGGTGACAAGCTGGAATGGCTCACTAACCACCCACAATGTAGACTATTTCTGACAGAGTCAGACCAAGTGGGAGCTGATGTCAGCAACCAGCGTCATGTTTATTCTGGATTCTGAGGCCCCTTCTCTCTATCCCCTGCGTGTGCTGTGGGTGAATGTTTACATCATTCACTTAGTGGCTTCTGAAGGCATAAATTGCTCTTGGAACTGAGCGGTCTTGATATCACTGGGAGAGAGAAGTGGAAAACTTGCAAATGGACTTGGGGCCTATCTCCCAGTAGCATATGATTCCTGACCATCTCCCGAGGGCCACAATTTATGTGAGGTGGACCTAGTACATAGGCTTAGAGGGAAGAAGGATGAAGGAGCCAGTTCTTGCCTTCAAGTGGCTCCTGGGCCAATGATGGAATTCAGAGCTGTATACAGACATAGTCTGTTTATTAAACCAGGGGAGTTGAAAGTGTATGAGCAGAAAGCAACATCATTTCATCTCCCTCAGTCACTTCAGGATCTCTCTATGTACTCTGATTCATTCTCTTACACATCATGATAAAATCTCTAACAGGCCCCATCATTTTCCAGGCTTTTTCAATCACAACATCATTTTGTTTCCATAATTTTAAACCACCATCTAGTACACCTCTTCTGTTGCCAGATAAAATTTTGGGCCTTCCAGAAATATGTCTAAGGGGTTAGGAGATTATGGAAAAGGGGCACTTTGTATGTCTTACTGTTGTCACTTGAGTTCCGTGCCCTCAGAATGACCAAAGTACAGTTATCAGCCAGTGCTGTCCCCCTCCCCCACCCTTTCTTTCTTTTTCTTTTTCTTTTTTTTTAGATTTTATTTATTTATTAGAGAGAGAGAGTGAGAGAGGGAGAGCCCAAGAGGGGGTAGGCTCAGAGGGAGAAGCAGACTCCCTGCTGAGCAGGGAGCCCGATGTGGGACTCGATCCCGGCACTCCGGGACCATGACCTGAGCCGAAGGCAGTCGCTTAACCAACTGAGCCACCCAGGCGCCCCCCCACCCTTTCTTTCTGGGGCACTTCTGTGGATTCTTCCTTTGGCTTAGTCAGTGCCTCTCCTCCAGATTGAACCTCAACCCTGGACTGGTTTCCAATAGTCCTCATGTAGCAGGCTGACTAATAGCTCCCCAAAGATGTCCACATCCAAATCCTGCCTGCAACCTGTGACCATGTTCCCTTACATAGGGTGATTAAGGTAAGGATTAAGGTAAAGATCTTGAGATGGAGAGATTACCCCAGACAATTTGAGTGGGCCCAGTATTATCACAAGAGTCTTTACAAGAGGGATACGAGTGGGTCACAGTCAGAGAGAAGATGTGGGAACAAAAGCAGAGGTCAGAGAGGAGAAAAGATGTCATGTTGTTGACTTTGAAGGCAGAGAAAAGGGTTCATGAGCCACAGATGAAGGTGGCCCCCTAGAACCTGGAACAAACAAGAAAACGAATTCTCCCCCGGAGCCTCTAGAAAGAAGTTAGTCCTATGGACCTATTTTAGACTTCTGACCTCTGGAACTATAAGAAAAAAAAAGTTGTGTTGTTTTAAGCCACTAAGTTTGCAGTTATTTGTTACAGCAGCAATAGAAAACTAATACACCACCCTTCTGCTAGCGTCCCTGAACCCTTCCAGGATGGCCCATGGACAGAATTAGTTTAAGATGACATCAGGCTAGCTGTCTTCCAAAGGGTCTACCTCTGGTTCCCAGAAAACCTATTCCTTGACCCCAAACTGCTGAAAGCTTTCAACCATTGCGGGCCCCCTCTGCTGTCCACCACAAGGGGGCAGCACCAGCCACAGCTGCTCACAGTTGTTTTTTTTTAATTTTCTTTCTCCTCTGCCCACACCCCTTGGTAGATGGCAAGTTTAATAAGAAAACTTACATATGAGCTTGCCTTGAGCAGTCACAAGAACAAGTAAATTCCCACCCACCAGAGTCTTAAAAGTTTATAAAATCACATATTTAGTTCAGAAGACCTCAGCATCTTACTTTCTCAAGGCTATGTCCTTGGAACAGCTCCTAGTATGGGAATGGTGGGTGGAATGTAAATGCCAAGAACAGGAGAGGGGGTGAGGAGCCTCCAGTTGCCTGGGTCCAGCCCAAAGATCAGCTGGCAGTCACACCCTTGCCCTCTCAATGACTTCCTCCAACAGAATCTCATTGTCCTGAATGGGGTTACATGGTCACTTTTCCTGCAAGGGATGAAGGACAACTGAGTATTTGCCAAAAGAGAACAAGATTATCCTGATTAGATTCAATCAATCTCTGTTCAGGTGGGAGTAGGCCCTCTCTGTGTAGAACACCAAAATGGAAATTTGGGGAGCATCCAGAGATCTCATGCCAGGCCAGACACCTGATTTATTAACATTGGCTTTCATGGGGCTCCTGCTAGTGGCTTACAGGCATCAGACATTGCCCAGGTCCCCAGGGGGAAACAGAGCAAAGTCAACATGGCAGGCAATGAGTGGTGACTGTGGCCACAGGTAGGTTTATGAGTCTCCTCTTCAGGAACTTCCAGGTATTAGTTAGAGCAAGAAGATTTTTACAGAATGGATAAGAGATGTTGCGTAAGTAAATGAAGGAAAGAATTACAGTGGTAGGCCAACATGAAGGTCCCTTCGCAGGCTGCTGAGATCTGGTGATATCTGGGTCACGATGAGTAGGATCTGTGGACTCTGAAGTTATGTAGCCATAGAGCTGATGGATGAAGGTGGGAGGCTCCAGAGAATTTTAAAGACTGGCAGTTCCCTCTGATGGATGGCCCAATGAGTAGCAGGTTGATGGATAAGAGGATCTCACCATGATAAATTTCCAACTCTGAAATTGAAGCAAAAAAAAAAATCTCATTTCCTCCTATAGATAGATAATAACTGCTAATCTCAATTTTGCTCTACTTGATTTCACTTAAGCAAGACCAGATTTTTTTCTGATTTTTCCCAGGAAAGCTTCGTTCATTTATCATCGTTGAACAAGTCTTTTTATTATTATTCAAGTATAATTAACACACAGTGTTATAATAGTTTCAGGTATACAATATGATTCAATAATTCTATAAATTTCTCAGTGCTCATCAAGATAAATGTACTCTTAATTTCCTTTATTTTACCCGTCGTCCCACCCACCTCCCCTCTGGCAACCACCAGTTTGTTCTCTGTATTTAAGAGTCTGTATTTTTGCTTGTCTCTTTTCCCTTTGTTCATTTGTTTCTTAAATTCCACATATGAGTGAAATCATATAGTATCTGTCTTTCTCTGACTGACTTATTTGACTTAGCATTATTCCCTCTAGGTCCATCTATGTTGCAAATGGCAAAATTTCATTCTTTTTTATGGATGAGTAATATTCCTGTGTGTGTGTGTGTGTGTGTGTGTGTGTGTGTGTGTGTTTATCACATCTTCTTTATCCATTCCTCTATGGGTGGACACTTGTGTTGCCATTGCAAGTAACACTGCAATAAACATAGGGGTACCTATATCTTTTCAAATGAGTGTTTTCATTTTCTTTGGGTAAATACCCAGCAGTGGAATTACTGAATCATATGGTAGTTCTATTTTTAACTTTTTGAGAAACCTTCATACTGTTTTCCACAGGCTGTACCAGTTTGCATTCCCACCAACAGTGCACAAGGGTTCCTTTTTCTCCACAACCTCATCAACACTTGTTATTTCTTGTGTTTTTTATTTTAGCCATTCTGACATTGTAAGGTGATATCTCATTGTAGTTTTAATTTGCATTTTTGCAAATTAAATGTGATAATTAATGATGTTGAGCAACTTTTCATGTGTCTTTTGGCCATCTGTATGTCTTCTTTGGAAAAATATCTATTCAGGTCCTCTATTCATTCCTTTTTCTTTTTTTTTTTATTAGCACATAATGCATTATTTGTTTCAGGGGTACAGGTCTGTGATTCATCAGTCTTACACAATTCACAGTGCTCACCATAGCACATACCCTCCCCACGGTCCATCACCCAGCCACCCCATCCCTCCCACCCCCCACCACTCCAGCAACCCTCAGTTTGTTTCCTGAGATTAAGAGTCTCTTGTGGTTTGCCTCCCTCTCTGGTTTCATCCCGTTTCATTTTTTTCTCTCTTCCCCCATGATCCTCTGCCTTGTTTCTCAAATTCCACATGTCAACAAGATCATAATTCTTTCTCTGATTGACTTATTTTACTTAGTATAATACCCTCTAGTTCCATCCACATCGTTGCAAATGGCAAGATTTCATTTTTTGATGGCTGCATAATATTCCTGTGTGTGTGTGTGTGTGTGTGTGTGTGTGTGTGTGTGTGTGTGTATACCATATCTTCTTTATCCATTCATCTGTTGATGGACATCTAGGTTTCTTCCATAGTTTGGCTCTTGTGGACATTGCTGCTATAAACATTGGGGTGCACATGCTGCTTCGGATCCCTACATTTGTATTTTGGGGGTAAATACCTAGTAGTGCAATTGCTGGGTCATAGGGTAGCTCTATTTTCAACTTTTTGAGGAACCTCCATACTGTTTTCCAGAGTGTCTGTACCAGCTTGCATTCCCACCATGTAGGAGGGTTCCCCTTTCTCTGCACCCTTGCCAACACCTCTCATTTCCTGACCTGTTAATTTTAGTCATTCTGCTCTGTCCATTTTTAAATTGGATTATTCGGAGAGGTATTTTTTTTTTTTTTGGTGGGGGGTTGCATTGCATAAGCTCTGTATATATTTTGGATATTAACCCCTTATCAGATATATCATTTGCAAATATCTTCTCCCATTCAGTAGGTTGCCTTTTGTTTTGTTGGTGGTTTCTTTCACTGTGTAAAAGCTTTTATTTTGGTATAATCCCAGTAGTTTAATTTTGCTTTTGTTTCCCTTACCTAAGGAGACATAGAAAAATGTTTCTACAGCTGTGTCAAAGAAATTATTGTCTATATTCTCTTCTCGGAATTTTATGGTTTCAGGTCTCGCATTTAGGTCTTTCATCCATTTTGAATTTATTTTTGCATATGGTATAAGAAAGTGGTCCAGTTTCATTGTTTTGCATGTAGCTGTACAGTTTTCCCTACACCATTTGTTGAGGAGACTGTATTTTCCCCATTGTATATTCTTGCCTTTTTTGTTATAGATTAATTGGCCATGTAAGCATGGGTTTATTTCTGGGCTCTCTATTCTGTTGCATTGATCTATGTGTCTGTTTTTGTGCCAGTACCATACCACTTTGATTACTACAGCTTTTTACTATCTCTTGAAATCTGGGACTGTGATAGCTCCAGCTTTGTTCTTTTTCAAGGTTGCTTTGGCTATTCAGGGTCTTTTGCGGTTCCATATAAATTTTAGGATTATTTGTTCTAGTTCTGTGAAATATGTTGTTAGCATTTTGATATGGATTGCATTAAATGTGTAAATTGCTTTGGGTAGTATGGACATCAATATTGGTTCTTGCAACCTATGACACAGCCTCTCGCCTTTAAACTCTTTAAACACAAGTCAAAGTCTGGATCCTATTTCCCTAGTTCTAGGAGACACATGCCATGCTACTAAATGACTTAACTTGACCTCCTCTTACATGGTCTGAGGGGAGGAAGAAGCATCTCATTCCCAACTCTGAGTGGGTAGGAGAAACTTCTCAGCTGAGGTACATTCTCCAAGCATTCCCTCTCACACCTCTCCTACATCCCAACGTCTCCTTACGTAGCCCAGTAGTAGTGGGGTAGTAGGGTAGTAGGGAGCTGTGCTGACAAAACCAGCTTCACAATCTGTCGTCCTATCTTACACAAGTGGTTTGGTTCCCCCACTTAGATTATAAGACTCCTGGCACCAGTTGTTCAGTTCTCAACCTTTGGAATCTCTGCTGGGACTCAGAGACAAAAAAAAAAAAAAAAAAAAAAAAAAAAAAAAAAAAAAAAAGAGAAAAAAAAGAAGGATTGGCTCTGGTGGCCTAAGAGAGGAAAGAATGAAGCTCTGTAAAGGCTGATGTTTATAAATGCTTGCTGTATGGAAACCATTACTAAGCACCTTGTGTGACTTAACTTCACTTAATCCTTACACCTAGATCCCATCATCCCCATTTTACAGAGGAAGAAATTGAGACTGAGAGAGATTAAGTAATTTGCTCAGGGTCACATAGTAAATGGCAGAGTTTTGATTCAAATGAAGGCAGTCCACCCAGTAGTTAGAGTTTGGGGTCATGGTGCCAGGCTGAATTGTTCTGTATATTAGAAGGGAGAGAAATATGAAGTGAGGAGGGAAGGAGGAGGGAGTGCCAATGCAGCCAAGAACTGTGGTGAAGAGAAATATCTAAGAAGGGGGTTTAGCTGGTTTGCCTTGGGATGTGCAGTGTAAAGCCCCTCCTCTCTTGCCCTTATGAAGACTTCAGCAAAGTGCAGATTGCTTTCTGAGGGCAAGTGCTGAGTCTGCATTTGGACTGCTGCAGGGTAAGAAATAGAGGTAGCCTCAGGCAAGGAGTCAGAGAAGGAAGGGGCTGCTGGCACCCATCTTTTGTTTTAGCTTAAAGTCATAGTTTTCTGATATGCAACACTATTTTAGTCATATGGACTTGGAGTTTTCAAAATTTTGTATTCATTCTTTTTTAACGTGCTTTTTAAAGTTATCACTCAACAGTAACAGTTCATCAGAGAAAACATGGGCAAGCCAAAAGAGCCAAAAGAATAAAACAAAAATGGTCTTTGATCACACTACCCAGAGATAATCATGCCAAGCTTGTGATCTGCATCGTCTCACACTTTATCTACACAAATATATCTTTCTTCAGTTTTGTTTAAAAATGGAATCACACCGTCATATGGTTTTTTAATCTACTTTTTAAACTTAAGCAACTTTATGGGCATCACTTTAATAAATACTCTCCTTCAACATTTCACTATCTGCATTACAGACATTTCATGAAAGAACAAAGAAATATAGTTAATGAAACTCCTATGCTTATTTACGTGTAGTTTCCAATATTTTGCCCTTTCAAACAATGCTCTAATGAGCATTGTCATGGCTAATACTCTGTATATGGCCTGAATTGTTTTGTTAGGGTGCATTCCTAAATTGGGATTTCCAAATCAAAGGACGTGAACACTTTTGAGCTTTTTGATACAAATTTCTTTGGCTAATTCTTGACTCTCCTTGCTAATAATTTTCTATCTAAAAAGGGAGATAGAGAAGAAATATTTTTCTTATTCTAATTCTGAACAGTAAGGAAATACTAGTTAGTGATGCAGAAGTAATAGAATCTTAGGAGAAAGGGCTAGATCATGTTAGCAATAGGACAACTTAGAGGAAGGGTCATACATGTAGTCAGTAGTCTGCATTAGATTTCAAAAAGGCAGCAGGGAAAGAGGGGGTGGAAAAATCACAGTCCCTTGAATGGAGATGTGAGAAAGAGTAGATTTTATAGAATGATTTATAATTACAGTCCCTCGGATAAAGACTGTGAGAGGCTATATATTTTACTAAATGATTTTTTTAATGTAACTGTCTCCTTACAAATAATCCCAAGAAGAGAATGGGGTGGTAGTAGAAGACAGAGGGTAAACCTGTCCAGGAAACTTCTTATGAGGACTTTTAATGTTTAGGGGACTTTTATAGTTCTTTGTGATTATTTCACTCTGGGAGATGGGGGAAAGAGAAAGTTTATTCATGGAGTACAATAGAAAAATACGAGTAACAATTTTTTTGTTAGTCATTGCCTAAAGAATGTTTTAGTCTTGATGTTGTACTAGGTTAAATAACGTCCCCCCCCCTTAAAATTCATATCCTCCTGAAACCTCAGAACAGACAATGATGTTGTGATATAATAAGAAGTATATATTTGGTCTTTGTTCCATGTTCTTGAGGCTCCTAAAACCCTTGGAGTTTTCTGAGTGAGGGGGTGACAGAGTGTCTCTTGTTATTCACAGTAAGCACCTTTCCACCATACCGGAGCTTATGCTGATGAGGTGACTCAACGGGCCCCTAGGTAGCTTCAAAATGGGGGCTGCTTGCCAGAGGAACCAACCATGTGATTAGAGGGCTGGAACTTTCAAGCCTATCTGCCCCCAAGACCTCCAAAAAGAGGAGAGGGGCTGAGACTGAGTTCAATTGCCAATGGCCAATAATTTACTCAATTATGCCTGTGTAATGGAACCTCCTTAAAAACCATAGACAAAGGAGTTTGGAGAGTTTCTGAGTTGGTGAACACCTAGAGGTGCTGGGAGTAGAGTGTGAGGAGACAGCATGGCAGCTCTGCACCCTTTCCCCATACCTTACCCCTGCATCTCTTTCATTTAGCTGTTCCTGAGTTGTAGCCTTTATAATAAACCAGTAATAGTAAATAAAATGTTTTTCTGAGTTCTGAGAGCCATTCCAGCAAATTATTATTGCTAGTTGGCAAACTAGCCCTGCTGCCTGGAGGGCAGGGAAAGACTAAAGAAAGAGGCAGACCACTCCAGATTGGTAGGTATTTTTAATAAGCAAGGGAACTTGCTTAAAGGTTTGTCTTGGGCATCCACAAGAGGAGTAGATCTCCACACCTACCTATCAGAATCTTAAATGTTTATACAGAGGCCTTAATTGGGTTCAGTCATGTACTCAGTCCAGGGGGTCTCAACAACACCTTGCTCTCTCAAGGTTATGTCCTTGGAACAGCTTCCACTGTGGGAATAGTAGGTAGAGTGTACACTCCAAGGACAGGGAAGGGGGTAAGGAACGAACCTCTGATTACACAAGTCCAGCCTGAGGGTCGACCAGTGGTCACATCCTCTTAATTGTGTCCTCCAACAATTGAATCCAAGGAGGATGTTTTGGGAACCCCTGATGTATAGCCAGTCGGTCAGATATAGGAGGCACAGACTTACAAATGGCTTCTGAAGCAGGGAAGAGGGGAATCTTATGGGACTGAGCCCTTAACCTGTAGGCTCTGCACTAACTCCAGGTCGTTAATGTTAAAAGGAACTAAACTGTAGGACACTCAGTGTCCACAGAGAATTAGAAAATTGCTTAGTGTGGAAACTTTTGGTGTCAGTGTTGTGAGAAGAGAAAGTCTTTCCTTTAGTGACCTTATTTGAAATAAGGTCTTCACAGATATAATTAGTTAAGATGAGGTCATACTGGATCACAATGGGTCCTAAGTCCAGTGACCAGTGTCCTTATAAGAAGGCTTTATGAAGACACAGAGCTATAGAGGAAAGAGGATCATGAGACAGTGATGGCAGAGACTGCAGTGATGTGTCTATAAGCCAAGGAACACCAAGGAATGCCAGCAACCCCAAGCAGTGAGGAGAAGGCATGGAAGAGATTCTCCCTCAGAGACTCCAGAAGGAGCCGACCCTGCTGACACTTTTAGTTTTGGACTTTTAGCTGCTAAAACAGTGAGAATAAATTTCTGTTGTTTTAAGCCACCCAGTTTGTGGTTATTTGCTGCAGCAGCTGTAGGAACTAATACAGATGTTAATGAATTCCTCCCCCAAGCAAGATAAAAATGTCAAGTCAATAACTATTTGGTCCCCACAAATGATGAGTACATTTTTAAAGCAAATAAGCTATGAGAACCAAGCTCTTACCTCTGATGGGAGAGATAGGCCAACAAAGAGCTGGCCCTGTTTCTGATGGATGGGGGCAATTCCATAAGAAGACCAGCCCACGGGATTAGCTGTGGATTCCTTGACACCATCCCCCTGCTTGTGCAGATGATTCTGGAAGACCAAATGACCTCCTGACTCTTTGAAACAAACACCCCTAGCAGGGACCCAGCTCAAGGCAAGCCATAGACCAAGAAAAATCACTAACACTGCTAGCATCTCAAAGTCATCCACCCCCAGGAAGAGCATCTGGACCTCAGGACATCCTAATAAGAACAGGACATATGTGGCATGGATGATGGATGCCTCTCCCACCTTCTCTTTTACTGGGGGAAGAGAGGACAGTTAAGCACATGGGAGGCTGCCTGAATTTGAATCTTGGCCATGTCACTCTAAAACTCTGTGACATCTCACAAATTATTTAGACTCTTTGTGCCTCAGTTTCCCATCTATAGAAGAGAAGTTAATACTGCTTAGTTGTTGAAAGTTTAAAAGAAATAGTACACATAAAGCATTTACCATGGTGCCTGGTGTAAGCACTCAAAGAATATTAACTATGATGTGAATCAAGTATCCTCTGCATTCAGTAAGTCCCTGCTTTCTTTTAATGCTTTGTGTTGAGTGCCTACTAGCTAATGGGGGTGGACTGGGGAGAGCTGCAAAAGCTGCTATCCTCCTCCATCAATTCATCCAGCTACTCAGGAGGCAAAAAACAAACAAATAAACAAACAAACAAACAAAAAACCTGTAAGAGGTTCACACACACAATGTAAGGGGAAGAACATATAATCAAGAACAAATACAAAAGAGTGGGAAAACCAGTATCGGGAAGAGTCCTTCTCATGAAGAAAACTTGTGCATGAAGAATTAGAGAATAAAAGATTTTGAAAACCATGTTTGAAGCAAGATGAACCTGTAAGGAACAAACAGGGCACTGACAACACAATATTAACATGAAACAGAAGGAAAAGGGACACACTCAAGCTTAAGTTTATAGGACCCAGGTTTGCTTGCACATGGTTCCACTTAGAACAGGCAGAACACCCACTCACTGTCTGGAGGGAAATAAAGCCCAAATAGCTAAGGAAGTTGTAAGCAAGCACTAGGCCCCGAGCAAGGACATCTCAGGGTCACAAGGGAATTTCAGGTCTGGCTGCAAAACTTGACAGTAGATTGAGGATTCATGACATTTTGAGGTACTAATAAATAAGACAGAGAAAAGTGTCCTGATCTTTGAAATGAGTATGGCTGTGAAAGATTCTACAGCCTGGGGAACTGAAAGACAAGCCTGCACGTTTTAGAAGGTGTACATGAAGGAGAAAAATGTGCAGTTGGAGCATGTGTTCACCTGTGAATAAGTAATACTTTCAGCCCTGGAAACCCTGTTTGGTTAAGCCCATTTTAACCTTCACATCCCCTCTTCTGTATCTCTGCAACCTGAAGGATACTAACTCAGGCCCTATTGTTATCTATTAATGTGATAGGCAGAATAATGGCCCCACAAAGATGTCCACATCCTGATCCCCGGAATCTGTGAGTATGTATGTGACATGGCAAGAGGGAATTAAGGTTGTAGATAGAATTGAGACACTAGAAATGTGGCTGGTCAACCTTCAGATGACCTTGAGATGGGAAGATTATCCTAGATTATCTGGGTGGACCCAATGTAATCCCAAGTGTCCTTATAAGTGGAAGGCATGAACTTCAGAGAAAGAAAACGTAACGGCAGAAGCAGAGGTGGGAGAGATGCATTTGAAGGTGGAGGAAGGGACCACAAGCCAGGAAATGCACGCAGCCTCTAGAAGCTAGAAAAGGCGAGGAAATGGATTCTACCCTGGAGCCTCCAGAAGGAACACAGTTCTGTCAACCCCTTGATTTTAGCATAAGACCCACCTCAGACTTTTGATCTTCAGAACTATAAGAAAATAAATTTGTGTTGCTTTAGGCCACTAAATTGTCCGAATTTGTTACAGCAGCAGTAGGGAACTAATACTGCTGGTTTCTGCATTGTCACATAATTATTTTCTAATCAATGACCATGGCCTCTCTTTCTGTCTCTGATCCCTCTACTTGTTTCTCCACATGGCTTTCTCTGTCAGACTAGAACAAAAGCTGAGGTTAGCCCTGAGCTCACATCTCCCCAGTGTAGCTGCCAGAAAGGTAATGATGTTCTTCTCTTACATCCAATTCAAATTCTCCCACAGAAGCGTTCTGCTGGGCATGTCTGGGAAGGGGACCTGTAATGTGCAGTTCCACCAGAACCTCTTGGCTAGAAGTGGGAGGCAGGGAAGTAGGGCAGTTGCCTGAAAGAGATGAGGTACTAGCACCACAAGAAAATAGGGGTGCAGACGGCCACTTCCCTCCCCGAGCATCAGGGCTGCATGGAAAGCTCTTTCAAGGAACTTTTCCATCCTCTCTGGCTCAGGACCCTACACCAAATTCGACTCCCAGTGGAGGCTCACCTGCAGCTACTAATCCACAGGCTCACGTCTTGGTGGGCTGCGCCAAGCAGTAAGGTTTGCTCCCGGAGAGAAGGGAAAGCATTGTCTGCAGTGGGGGCTGGGGTGAGGGAGTTGGCAAAGTCACTGTTCCTGCTCCTGGGGGCCAGTCTCAATTCTGAACTGTCAGGAGTTCGTAACTGGTTCAAGCAGGGGATCAGTTTAATCTTAGCCATTATGTCATTCACCACTTTGAAATCAATTAATTAGGGACATTCCTTGAACCTGCTAAGCCTGCTAGTTGAAACTGCCACACATGTGTTTTAAAGGGAAAAGAATTAAAGATTGAAAAGTGGTAGGGATTGCTGTCTGGAGTGGAACTATTCTCTCCCATGTCTTCGTGGCCCCTTTCCATGGACGCACTCACTGAAGGCTGTCTAGCTACTCTCTCAGATGGCCCCTCTCTCAGGAAGGTTCTCTCATCAAAAATGAGCTGTTGAGCCTGTGGACCATTGAGTGAAGTCTGGCTGGTGTTCAGTGTAGCATAGCGCATGAGGCGTGGGTAAATCAACACGAGGGAGCATCCTGTGGAGGAAGTCAACCTGGGGAAGGACTTGGGCCCCCCTGCCAGGCACGTGTGAAGCCACAGTGGGGAGAGCGGCCACCAAGTTCCAGAGTCCCAGAGCAGTTTCCTAAGCATAAGCCTCTAAGACAGTTAGGTCAGAGGTCAGACAGGTTAACAGCAGTGAAAGGCAAAGGGCAGAGCCAAACTTGGGTTTGGGGTTGAGCCACCATAAAAGGAAGTTGGGGAATGTGGATCTGCAAAGGAAGGTCCAGATTAGTTCTGCAGAGGCTCTATAGATATGAGTGGTGGCTTTCGGTGTTGATCCTAGGAACACTTGCATGATCATAACATTTTCTTTTTAAGACTTTTTTTTAATTTATTTGAGAGAGAGAGTGTGCATGTGCACACATGTGAGTGGGGGGAGGGGCAGAGACAGAGATTCTCAAGCAGACTCCATGCTGAGCGAAGAGCCAGATGCAAGGCTCGATCCCACAACCCATGAGATCATGACCTGAGCCAAAACCAAGAGTCAGACGCTTAACCAACTGAGCCACCCAGGTGCCCCATGTAATATTTTCTTTTAAGAGGAATAGATATTGTGTAGTTTCCACTGTGCAATTTCATAATTTTTATTTTCCCCTTTGTTTCTTTCTTTATTCTTTCTTTTCCTCCATCCCTTCCCCTCTGCATCCCCCTTCCCACAAGCATTTACTGAGGGTCTCTTTCATGGCTGTGTTACAAGATTATGGTATTGCGAGCTTGGATTCTTCTTTGAATAGATGCCCAATAGTGTCAGTTATTTAAAATTCAATACCTGTAAACAGCTTGTGAACATACCATATTTTAGTGCCTGTCTGTATTTAGTCAAATACTGAGAACATATGTCTCTTTGTAAATCTACTCCCAGGACTGTTAAAGAGTGATTGAGAAAACACTCTGAAATGTGCCAGTTTCCACATCTCCCTTCTAGTGGAAAGGATTTACTCAGTAAGTACTCATTTAATCCAGCACAGACCTGCCCCCACCTTTCCATCCTCCCTCATCAGCCTCCGGTCCCAAAGAAGGAAACACCCACAGCTCAGCATCCTCAGCAAAGTGAACAGAAGTGTGCACTCATGGCAACTATCCATCTCTGGCATTTAATAACAATGCTTCCAAGAATGAAGTAAAAAATGCCATATGACACTGCAGAAAAACAAAGGCACCAAAATTTAAGAGGGGAATAAAATTTGTTTATGGACCTCACTAAAAAAAAAAGTCGCTGAGTATCAAGTCTAGAGACCCATCTGCTGCTGTTGTTTGGGACTTTTTGAGGGTTGGGGGAATGCGTGTGCTATAGTTTCTGGGTTGAATAGTAACTTCTTGTTGTTTTAAGGAGTTTTGCTCAAATCAAAATTTTTTTCAGTGTATATAATTTAACCAGGCATTTATCAACAACCCAGGAAATCCTAAAGACATAGACTGCTTGCTTGAACAGGGCATTCTTGAGGCTTTAAGCATGAACGCTCTAGCGAGTTTTATGAAATAATAATTATTACTTATTGAGTGGCTACACCATTGCAAGCATTTTTCATATATTATTTCCTTTAAGTCTTAGAGCAACTCTCAATGTAGTTCTCATTTTCCGCACTTCACAGATAAGGGAGTTGAGGTTCAGAGACAATAAGGAACTCTAATAAGTGGTGGAGCCAGGACTCAAATGTAGGTCTGTGTAACTTCAGAGCCTGCACTCCCTCTGTTTACTGCTTTCCAAGTGCACTGTTCTGACTAGGCTCCCTGGAATGTCTTAATAGAGCATTGTGGGAGGGCCCAGACAGACTGAAGTGCAGTGCTGTGGCAAGTGGCCCCCATAGATGGATTCTAACTTACTGCAACACTCATTACCCACAGAAGGTTTGCAGAGCTGCCCACTGTTGGACCAAAAGAGATGAATTGCATTGCTCTAAAGTGTAGGTATCTACCCAATGACAAGAGCTCCCCGAATATCAACAAGGAGACATGTACAAATACCTAGTTTATCCAATTTGGATCAAGGTATTTTTCTCACCAAAATGTTACCATTTATCTTGTCTCAAAATGCTTGGGCTTTTTTGTTTTGTTTTGTTTTGTTTTTTTTGGATTTTTGTTTTGTTTTGTTTTAGAGGGGGAGGCAGAGAGAGAGGGAGAGAGAAAATCTTAAGCAGGCTCCATGCCCAGCACAGAACCTGATGTGGGGCTCAAGCTCACAACCCTGAAATCATGACCTGAACCAAAATCAAGAGTTGGGTGCTTAACTGACTGAGCCACCCAAGCACCCCTCAAAAATGCTTGCTAATCTTTATTCTTCACTTTGGAAAATACAGGATCACCTAACCAATATGAAACTATTTTTCTGCCCTTTCTCTTCTTTTCACATAATTAATATCTACTGAGTGCCAACTGTGTCAAGTACTCAAAAAGAGTTTCTCACTTTTTTCATTCATGTCTTTCATTTAACAATCTTGCACAGTAGATATTAGCATATTATCAGAATAGCAAATAAGTTTTACCTTGTGTATCAACTGCGTATTTATTCAAAGCATTAACTATATAACAAAAAATGTTGTAGGCACTATTCTAATTTCTCAGAATAAAATAGTAGACAAAGCAGATGTTTATGGTTATTTACTTCTATATAACAAATCTCCCAAAACTTATCAGCTTGATAAGGAAAAATTAAAGAAAACCTAAATAAATGGAAATATGTGCCCATGGACTGAAAGACTTAATTAAGCTATTGTTAAGATGTCGGTTCTCCCAAATTGATTTATAGATTAAATGCAATCCCAATTAGAATCCCAAAAGCTGTTTTTGTAGAAATTCATGGGCTGATTCTAAATTTAGTGGAAAAGCAAAGACTCTAAGATAACCAAAACAATCTTGAAAATGAAGAACAAAGGTGAAGACTCACACTACCTGATTTTGAGAGTTACCATAAAGTTACCGTAATCAAGACAGTGTGGCACAGGTGTTAGGACAGACATATAGATCAGTAGAACAGAGTAGAGATTCCAGAAATAGGCCCTCATTATATGGTTAATTGACAAATGTGACAAAGTAATTGAATACAGAAAAGATAGTCTTTACAACAAATAGTGCTGGAATAACCCAAATTCAAAATCATAAACCTCAATTCATACATGTATGATATTTAAAAAAAAATAAACCTGAAATGGATCATAGATCCAAATATAAAACCTAAAACTCTAAAATTTCTAAAAGAAAATATAAGAGAAAATCTTCTGGTCTTGACCTAGGCAAAGATTTCATAGGTATATAACACAGTAATCCATAACCAATTGGAAAATTCAAACATCAAAATTAAAACATCTGCCCTTCAAAAGGCAGATAAAAAAATGAAAAGACAAGCCACACACAAGGAGAAAATATTTGCAAAACACAAATCAGATAAAGGACTTCTATCCAAAATATAAAAAAGAACATTTACAATAGAAGTTTTTACAAATGGCAAAGAATTTGAACAGACACTTCAATAAACAAGATATACAAATAGAAAATAAGCATATGAAAAGATGTGTAACATCATTAGTCATTAGGAGAATGCAAATTAAAACCATCGTGTGATTAAAATCAAACTACATACTCTTTAGAATGGCTAAAATATGAACTGAGTGCAAAGTGTAGGCAAGGATGAGGAGCAACTAGAACTCCCACACATTGCTGGTGGAAGATGACACGGTCACTTTGGAAAATACTTTTCTGCTTCTTATAAGTTTTTTTTTCTTTAAATTTTTTTATTGTTATGTTAATCACCATACATTACCTCATTAGTTTTTGATGTAGTGTTCCATGATTCATTGTTCGTGTATAACACCCAGTGCTCCACGCAGAACGTGCCCTCTTTAATACCCATCACCAGGCTAACCCATCTCCCCACCCGCCTCCCCTCTAGAACCCTCAGTTTGTTTTTCAGAGTCCATCATCTCTCAAGCTTCGTCACCCCCTCCGATTTCACCCCCATTCATTCTTCCCCTCCTGCTATCTTCTTCATCGTTTTTTTCTTAACATATATTGCATTATTTGTTTCAGAGGTACAGACCTGTGATTCAACAATCTTGCACAATTCACAGCACTCACCATAGCACATACCCTCCCCAATGTCTATCACCCAGCCACCCGCTCCATCCCGCCCCCCACCACTCCAGCAACCCTCAATTTGTTGCCTGAGATTAAGAATTCCTCATGTCAGTGAGGTCATAGGATACATGTCTTTCTTTGATTGACTTATTTCACTCAGCGTAACACCCTCCAGTTCCATCCACGTGGCAAGATCTCATTCCTTTTGATGGCTGCATAATATTCCATTATATATATACATATATATATATATGTATATATATACCACCTCTTCTTTATCCATTCATCTGTCGCTGGACATCTTGGCTCTTTCCACAGTTTGGCTATTGTGGACATTGCTGCTATAAACATCAGGGTGCACGTAACCCTTCGGATCCCTACATTTGTATCTTTGGGGTAAATACCCAGTAGTGCAATTGCTGGATCGAACGGTAGCTCTATTTTCAACTGTTTGAGGAACCTCCATACTGTTTTCCAGAGTGGCTGCACCAACTTGCATTCCTACCAACAGTGTAGGAGTGTTCCCCTTTCTCCACATCCCCGCCAACATCTGTTGTTTCCTGACTTGTTAATTTTAACCATTCTGACTGGTGTGAGGTGGTATCTCATTGAGGTTTTGATTTGGATTTCCCTAATGCCGAGCGATGTTGAGCACTTTTTCATATGTCTGTTGGCCATTTGGATGTCTTCTTTGGAAAAATGTCTGTTCATGTCTTCTGCCCATTTCTTGATTGGATTATTTGTTCTTTGGGTGTTGAGTTTGATAAGTTCTTTATAGATTTTGGCTACTAGCCCTTTATCTGATATGTCATTTGCAAATACCTTCTCCCATTCTGTCAGTTGTCTTTTGGTTTTGTGGACTGTTTCTTTGGCTGTGCAAAAGCTTTTTATCTTGATGAAGTCCCAATAGTTCATTTTTGCCCTGGCTTCCCTTGCCTTTGGCGATGTTTCTAGGAAGAAGTTGCTGCAGCTGAGGTCAAAGAGGTTGCTGCCTGTGTTCTCCTTTAGGATTTTGATAGACTCCTGTCTCACATTGAGGTCTTTCAACCATTTGGAGTCTATTTTTGTGTGTGGTGTAAGGAAATGGTCCAGTTTCATTCTTCTGCACATGGCTGTCCAATTTTCCCAGCACCATTTGTTGAAGAGACTGTCTTTTTTCCATTGGACATCCTTTCCTGTTTTGTCGAAGATTAGTTGACCATAGAGTTGAGGGTCCATTTCTGGGCTCTCTATTCTGTTCCATTGATCTATGTGTCTTTTTTTGTGCCGGTACCATGCTGTCTTGATGATGACAGCTTTGTAATAGAGCTGGAAGTCTGGAATTGAGATGCTGCCAGCTTTGCTTTGCTTTTTCAACATTCTTCTGGCTATTCGGCGTCTTTTCTGGTTCCATATAAATTTTAGGATTATTTGTTCCATTTCTTTGAAAAAGGTGGATGGTATTTTGATGGGGATTGCATTGAATGTGTAGATTGCTCTAGGTAGCATTGACATCTTTACAATATTTGTTCTTCCAATCCATGTCTGCTTCTTATAAATTTAAACATACATATATTCCCACAAATCCCCACCCTTAGATATTTACCCAAAAGAAATCAATCATGGTCACACAAATACCTGTACACAAATCTTTATAGCAGCTTTATTAATAACAACCACAACTAAATATCCATCAACTGGTAATTGGATAAAAATCCAGGGTTCATACATACAGAGGAATTATACCCAGAAATAAAAAGTAACAAACAACTGGGGTGCCTGGGTAACTCAGTCGGTTAAGCATGGGACTCTTGATTTCAGCTGAGGTCATGATCTCAAAGTTGTGAGATCGAGCCCTGCATCAGGCTCTGTGCTGAGCGTGGAGCCTGCTTAAGATTCTCTCTTTCCCTCTCCTTCTGCCCCGCCCCTGCTCTCTCTCTCTCTCTCTAAAAAACAGGCAAAAAAAAAAAAAAGGAACAACTAATACATGCAAAAATGTGTATACAAAATGAAAAAAAATCACATAACAGAGACTGTAAATTATATGACTCCATTTACTTCAATTTCTGAGGAAGGCAAAAAAAAAAAAAAGCTATGGGGTGTCTGAGTGGCTCACTTGGTTAAGCATCTGTCTTCCACTCAGGTCATGATCCCAGGGTCCTGGGATCAAGCCCCACATCAGACTCCCTGCTCAATGGGGAGCCTGCTTTTCCCTCTCCCTCTGCTGCTCCCCATGCTTGTGCTCTCTTTCTGTCAAATAAATAAATAAAATCTTTAAAAAAAAAAAGAGCTATAGAGATAGAAATCACATCAGTGGTGTTAGAGACTGGGGGTGAAGGTAGGAGATTAAGAAGATTACAAGAGAAATTTGGGGGGTGATGGCTGTTACACAATTTTATGCATTTGTCACAATGGTATCTTTTTAAAAATATACATTTCTAATTTTTGCTATACCTAGAAATATAATTGATTTTTATATATTTGTCTTAGATCCAGCAAACTTGCTGAACTTTTCTATTAGTGTTAATGGTTTTAGTCTAGATGCTCTTGAAGTTCCTATGCAGACAATTATATAACTTGTGAATTATAAGAATTGTGTTACTACCTTTTAATTCCTCATATTTTTTACTTGTTCTTTTTAAATTATGGGGCTAAGCCCTCCAATAAAATGTTATCTCTGAACTAAATAGGAATGTTTCTAACATTTTTACCATTAACTATGATATTTTCCATAAGTTTTTTAGAATACACTATCAAATTCAGGGTGTTTTCTTATATTCCTGGTTTGCTTTGAATTTATATTATAAATGGGTGTTGAATTTTTATTAAATCTTTTTTCTCCATTTATTTTGGTGATCATGAGATTTGTTTCTTTTACTATGTTAGTGTGATAAACTGCATGAAAGATTTTCTGACATTAAATTCCTGAAATAAAGTCTTCTTGGTCATAATTTATTATTTAACTTAGTCATTATTGATTCACAAATTCAAAAAGACCATGCATCTTTTCTGACCACAATGTTCTAAAACTACAAATCAACCACAAGAAAAAATCTGAGAGCACAAATACATGGAGGTTAAATAACATGCTAGTAAACAATGAATATGCCAACCAAGAAATCAGAGAGGAAATCAAAAGATACATAGTTATTGTTGACTCAAATTGCTTTGCTATTAATTTACTTAGAATTTTTGCAGTTATGTTTATAGTTGCTATCAAACCATAATTTTTTGTATTCTTTTCAAGTATTTTATCAAAATTGTAACAAGTAAGAGAGCTTTTCGTCCTTACTATTATGTGGGACAATTTATATAAAATTGAAATCATCTGTTCCTTAAAATTTGACAAAACTCACTTACAAACTTAACTTGGAGAATTTTTTAAATAAACAGGTTTATATTACTATTTCAATTTCTTTAATGATTACAAGTCTGTTCAAGTTTTCTATTTTATCTTGAGTCAGTTTCTAAAAAGATATGCATTTCTTGTATAAGTTTTCAGAGGCATTGGCATAAATTTGCAAATAGTATTCTCATTTGATTTTTTTTTCATCTCTACTGAATCAGTAATTACGCCTCCTTTTTCAGGCCAAATATTTTTTTGTAAACTCTATTTTTTATCTTCATTGAATTGACCAGAGATTTTTCTGTTTTATTAAGCTTTTAGGGACGCCTGGGGGCTGTCGGTTAAGCATCTGCCTTCAGCTCAGGTCATGATCTCATGGGTCATGGTATTGAGCCTTGCATGGGGCTGCCTGCTCAGTGTGGAGTCTGCTTCTCCCTCTCCCCCCACCCCAATCATACACATACTCTCTCTCTCTCAAATAAATAAATATATATATTTTAAAAAAGTCTTTCAGTTTTAGTTCATTCTCTTATACTGTTTCTTTATATATTGTTTAATGAATTTTTGCTCTAACCTTTACCATTTACTTCCATTACTTTATTGGGCGCACTCTGTGTTCTCTAGTTTCTTTTCTGGGTAAATATCAATCATTCAATATTTTTCTCCTATGATTATAATGATGATTATTTACCTCATGCTTGAAAAATGTATAAAGAACAATTTAACAAGCACTCAGTTTCTACTACTACTGTAGTAAGAAAAAAGACAGTATAGAGACAATTCTACTTCACCCTTCTCCCTTCCTAGTTAGAAGTAACCAATACCCTAGCTTTAGAGGTTATCATGCTTGTGTATGTTTTTATATTTCCATTATATATGTAAACATCCATAAACAAAACTTAGTATTACTATGCATAGTTTTTAACTAACTTTATAGTTAGTGGAATCACACTATATGTATCCTTCTAAAATGTGCCTTTTAAAACTGTAACTGAGCCTTAAAAACGAACAAGATCTTGCTATTCATGATAACATGACTAGACCAAGAGGGTATTATGCTAAGTGAAATAAGCCAGAGAGAGAAAGACAAGTACCATGTGATTTCACTCACATGTGGAATCTAAAAACAAAACAAATGAAAAAACAAACAAAAACCCAGAAACAGACACATAAATATAGAGAACGAACTGGTGATTTCCAGAGGAGAGGCAGTAGGAAGATGAACAATATAAGTAAAGATGTTTAAGAGGTACAAACATCCCGTTATAAAATAAATAAGTCACAGGGATGTAAAGTACAGCAGAGGGAATATGGTCAACAATACTGTAATAACTTTGTATGGTGACTACACTTATTGTGGTTAGTACTGAGTACTTTGTAGAATTGTCCAATCACTGTGTTGCACACTTGAAACTAGTTTAATATAGTATGCCAACTATACTTCAATTAAAATTTTTTAAATAATAAAATAAAATTTTCCCTTTTTTGCTCAACATTATGTGGTTCAGATTTAACTAAATAAACTCGATTTTAGTTTGTTCATTTAATTGATATATAGTATTTTCATCCATTTGTTATTCAAATGCACACAATTTGTCCATTTTCCCAATGAGGAATATTTAGATTGAATTACAATTTTTTTGCAATAATAAATGATGCTATGAATATTCTTCTAAATTCTTTGTGCCTATGTGTGTGAGTTTCTTTTACATCTTTAGTAATTTTAAGTATACCTACTTTAAAATATTTTATGAATTTCTCTGATAACCAAAGCTCTTGGTGTTGTAATCCTCGTTTTATTTACTTATCTATCTACCCATTTATCTATCTATCTAAACATTTATATAGCACTTACTATGCTCAAACGTTTACAAATATTAAATTATTTAATATTGTTTTGTCTGTTGGATTTCTAATGAATGTTGTTTTGGTTCGATGTGTGTTTTGTAATTGTGGATTGTGAGTTCATCTTCTGTCTCATTTACTCTGTTGAACTCCTATGGGAAGTGTTCCTCTGTGGGTGTTTTGTGTTTACATGCTAGTAAACAATGAATATGTTTATTCAATGTTTAACCAAGGAGTAACACTGGCTTAGAATCAATTTATATGTTAATTTCCAGTTTGAATTTCATGGAGAACATGTAAAGAGTAGATTTGGGTCTTAAATTTGCATAAAGCACAAAATAGAGACTTTAACTTCTCAAAGATCATATTTTTCACTCAGAGCCAAAGCACAGACATGCTTCCTTATCTCTTTATACTGATAGGTAGAATTTTTTCCCCAGAGAATCTTATCTCTACAGATCAACCCTTCAAGCATTCTGGCTCATGTGGTTTTCCATTCCAGTTCTCTGCCTCACTCAGACCCAAGACTGTACCAATATGCCTGAATTTGACCAAAAACTTAATTACTGTACCTAAAAACATATTCAATCCCTCATTCACCCTCCTCCTCCTAGGGTAGCTATGCCACGAGTTCACATGCTTTTCCCTCTTCTTCACAGTTTCTTTTATGTTCCTGGCACCAGGTGATTTTTCTTTCTTCTCTACAGGATCAACCATGCTATAGTTTAGCTAGAGTTTCTGAAAAGATATATAGCCATGGGTTTATTTTATGATCTTAGTTTTTCATCAGGTTGAAACCAGTTCTTTGGAAGGTTTTAGGCAGGAGAGAGATATAATTTAATTTATGTTCTCAAAGCTCATTCTGATCAATTAGTAGGGGCTGCTCAGAGTACTAGATTAAGAATAATCTGCCCATGTCAGGGCTCAGCGGGAGAGTCATGAACTATTAGGAAAGGCAGCCAGTATACAGGAAGCAGAGTGACAGCATGCACACCATGTATCTCCTAGCCCTATTTGGTGTCTCATTTTTCACTTAAATAAGCCAAGGCACCAGGAGGTTTAGTGACTTGCCCAAAGTCACCCAGATGGGAGATATGTTTAGTCTTTTACCCTACAGGCAGTTTTCATCATTTGAATTCCATTATCAATGTCATGATTTATATAGACTAAAGTCATATTCTAATTAATTCCAAATATCTAGACACCAGAGACTTTGTTCAGTGCTAACAACAGAAAGACAAACAAGAAATGGTCCCTGCCCTTGAGGAGCTCACATTCTAGTAAGCTTTAAATAACTAAAAGATAGAATAAGGGCTATAGCAGCTGACTATACAGAGTGGTCTGGAAAAAAACAGAGAAGCAGCAGCTGAACTCATTTGGGGAGGCCAGGAAGGTGACATTTAATCTATGCAAAATCTATTCAGGTTTGTTTGGTTGTACATCTAGTCCAGGAGTAGAATAAGAAAATGTTCTATTTTTAACTCTGTATTCATTTATGTCATTCCATAAATATTTACTTAAATATTTGCTTGAGTTCTCTCCTTGCATCAAGATTCTCATGGCAAAAGCCAAGGGAGAAGAATGACTGGGGGAAAAAAGCTACCCTTGGCAAGGAAGGGTGGTACAGAACTGCTTCTCCCAAGGTTATACACACCAGGCAAAACAAAGCTGATAATGGAAAAAATATAATGTCTGGAAAATTTGACTAACAACTACATCAGACTCCCAGGATACTTGTGGCACATCCTTCTTCCCTATGAACGCATGATTTTGGATAAAATGCATATCATATTAGGGTTCTCCAGAGAAATAGAGCTAATAGAATATTAGATACATAGATGGGTGATAGATGATAAAGATAGCTAGATAGATAGGCAGATAGATAGATAACCAATAAGATATATCTATAGCTACAGGTATTTAAGATCTATATATAGATCTTATCTTAGTAGATCTATAGATCTTACTGTTTATAACCTTGGGGGGGAATATATATTTAAAAAGAATTATTATAAGGACTTGGCTCATGGGATTATGGAAGCAGAGAAGTCTCAAGATCTGCAACTGGCAAGCTGGGGACTCAGAAAAGCTGACAGTATAAGTTCTAGTCTGAGTACAGACACAGGACAAGACCAGTGTTCCAGTTCAAAGACAATCAGAAAGAAAGAGAGAGAGAATTCTTCCTTATTCCACCCTTTTGTTCTACTGAGACTTCCAAGGGTTTAGAGGAGGCCTACCCACATTGGGGAGGGCAATCTGCTTTACTCAGCCTATCAATTCAAATGTTACTCTCATCCAGAAACAACCTCACAGATACACCTGGAAATAATGTTTAACCAATATCTGGGCACCCCTAAGACCCAGTCAAGTTGATACATAAAATTAATCATCACACATATATTATAGCTATCATTTATGTCTCAGTGTGAACTTACATTTGAACATACAACTCTTTTAGAAGTAACTACAGTTTAAATTTTATGATGAACAAATTTATTTATAGGGACACCTGGGTGGCTTAGTCGGTTAAGCCTTCCACTCAGGTCATGATCCCAAGGTCCTGGGATCCAGTCTTGCATTGGGTTCCTTGCTCATCAGGGAACCTGCTTCTCCCTCTGCCTGCTGCTCCCCCTGCTTGTGTGCTCCCTCCCTCCTTCCCTCCCTCCCACTCTCTCTCTCTCTCTCTTTGACAAATAAATAAAGTCCTTAAAAAAAACAAATATATTTATATACCTAAGATATTTTTATATTAAGGGAAAGTATGGAAATTTTGGGAAGAGTAAGAAGTAAAGGCTTTATCATGTCACTGTTCAACTTATTCTACCTGGATTATCCCTGCACCTGAGATCCAGAACAGAGTCAATGTGTGCTCATTGTTTGGTAGAAGTTTTGGATACCTCTTGTGTCCATCTTCAGAACCCTCTCATCCCCACCTCTGTCTCCAGTCACTGCTGCAGAGACTGGTTCTATCTAGGCTGTGATCAACTCTGTGCTGGTATAATCAGAAGACCATCATTTCAATTCCTGCTTGGAGCACCCACTTTAAACCTACTCTATGCTTAATACATAGGACATGGAAATGAAGGCAGCTAATCCCCATGGAACATTCTTTGATCAATAGGGACCTGGAACCATGGATAAACACTTACCCCTTTGGTCCTCTGGGCAGATAATTCCTCAGCTGCTTTCCATAAACCTCCTCAGAAAGTCCTAGCAGAATCAAGCCCATTGTGGTAGCCAACTCAATAATCCATCTTTGTGTTGGCTTCCCTTTCTTCCCTGTTGATGCCCGTGCCCTGTACTCCTGTTCCCAAGGATCACATTTCCAAATAAGTTACCCTAGAAAGTAGACCTTTGTCCCAGGCTCTGATTTCTGGAGAACTCAGACTAAGATTGTTGGGCTTTGTTATTTTATTCTGTCCTTAAAAAGGCTTCTAATAATCCAGAAGTTGCAGTTGTATTCAGTGACTAACCTAAAAATTCAACAGGAGTCCTAAAATGTCACCATGACTTCTTTCAAGATGCAGCTATTTAAAAGTAGCTGGTCAAAGAATCAGAACTGACCTCAAAGATAAACCTGCACTTGCTCTGCAGAAACATTAAAGTTTCTTTCAAGCTATTTTCAAGTTTAATTTCTCAAGTTTTCTAATTGCAGATCTGTATGACAGCAAGATTGCCTGTGTCATTAGTGTTTTATTTTTTTGTTCACAACGCATAAAAGTAAGTTCAGTGATACCACTCATCATGACTGCCAAAAGCCAGTATGAATAAAGTCATGCATGCTACTCATAAAAGACCATACTAGGGCCGAGCATCACCCATCATATAGGCAGGTCTGTGTTAATGAGACTGTAAAGAGAGCAACTTTGAGTTCTCAGCAACCTCCTTCATGGAGGCATCCAACCAAGCCATGTGATAATGGTCATTGAGCAGAGTAGAGGTGTGTTGCTTTCACTCACACTCCTTTTACTTAATCCAAGAGTCCAGGGCCAACCCCCTGCACATCACTGGTACCCAAAGTCTAGTTAACACACATCCTAGGGAGGATTCACCATATCACATCCAGATATTTCAAGGCACTGTTAGGCTTATGCACCTGAGTTTGGTTTGCACTATTTCAGATTCCTTGGAATCAAGAGTGAGCTTCTCATGTAATTCTTCTATAAAAGACAGTATAAAATGGTAAAAGATAGGCAATCCAAAAAGTCTGCATGCCTGGGCTGGCCTGCCAGTAGTCAATTTAGCACCACCATCACTCCCTTCTGAGCTGCAAGCTACATTTTCCGGAATCCCCTTTGCAATATGGTTCCAACTAAGTTTGCCAATGTTAGGAACACATGTGGATCTTACATTCACAGCCCACGGAGTTCTGACTGACACATCAACCTCTCACTCAAAATTCTTAGAACGGAATATACACCAAGAGAGGGATGGGGGCACTATATGAATGATACCATCTTGGGTTACTCAAAAATATTTTTTGTTGAGCCAAGATGTCCATCGACAGATGAATGGATAAAGAAGATGTGGTATATATATACAATGGCATATTATGTGGCCATCAAAACGAATGAAATCTTGCCATTTGCAATGATGTGGATGGAACTAGAGGGTATCATGATGAGAGAAATAGCTCAATCAGAGAAAGACATGTATCATATGATCTCACTGACATGAGAAATTCTTAATCTCAGGAAACAAACTGAGAGTTGCTGGAGTGGTGGGGGGTGGGAGGGATGGGGTGGCTTGGTGATAGACATTGGGAAGTGTATGTGCCATGGTGAGCGCTGTGAATTGTGTAAGACTGTTGAATCACAGACCTGTAGCTCTGAAACAAATAATACATTATATGTTAAAAAAAAAAAAAAAGATAGCAGGAAGGGAAAAATGAAGGGGGGGAAATCGGAGGGGCAGATGAACCATGAGAGACTATGGACTCTGAGAAACAAACTGAAGGTTCTAGAGGGGAGGGGTGTGGACGGATGGGTTAGCCTGGTGATGGGTATTAAAGAGGGCACGTACTGCATGGAGCACTGGGTGTTATACGCAAACAATGAACCATGGAACACTACATCAAAAACTAATGATGTAATGTATGGTGATTAACATAACATAATAAAATAAAAAAATATTTCTTGTTAATAGCTATCAATTTCCCCCACATGGCCTGGTTAATTCACTCAGAGTTGGTTTCCTCATTTTTGGAGGCTCCCACCAGAGCTTTTGACCCTCTTGCTAGTTCAAGAGTCTCCTTGTTAGGGTTCCCGTGCTCTTACCATCAGTCCCAAAAATCTGTTCACCACTTCCTCCAGGAGACCTTCACATCATCACATCAACAAACTTTCTGATGGTTCACCTGCCCAGCTCAGAATTCCTGAAGTGACGTGCAGATCAGAGCATAAAATTGATATGACATGATGCTTGAGGAATGTCCCTGAGGAGTTCTAGCCCTTGAAAACTTAAACAGTGAAACACAAGACATCACCACCAGGTAGTGTGGAAGCCATTATCAGATTCATGGTGGAAGTGGCCAGGGCTTTGACAGTTTGGGAGTAGAGTGGGGGAGGGGGATGATTATAGGCCAGGGTGACTGGGGTGTGTCCAAGAGCAGGAAGAAGGGCTGCTTCAGGGCTTGTCCCCCAGGCCTTCCATTTGGGACTGGTCCCAAAGAAGTTCCTCAGTAATGCTCAGTGATTGTATCAGTTAGAATCTACATTTCTCTGCTGCTAACAGAGACTGGAAAGAAGAGTGATTTGCACAAGGCTGATGAGGTGGGCAATCTAGGGCAAAGTCATCAGAGACCCAGGTTCTTGCTGACTTCCTTCTCCACACTTCTTTATATGTGGTGCCCATTCTCAAAGTTATCTTGTCATCTGAGGTGGCTGCTAGAGTTCTAACCATCACATCTGTGATCCAGGGAAGAAGCAACCGGAAAAGTAGCAAAGGGCACAAGAGGCATATACTACCTGTAAGCTTGTTTTTTAAGGACTTTCATGGAAATCACACCTAAATCTTATATCTCAATGGCCACCCCTAGCTGCAAAAGAAGCTGAAAAATGTGGTTGTGTACCAGACACATTGACAGCTGAAATAAAACCAAAGTTCTGTGACTAAGAAAGAAGTTGGAAATGGACAGTAGACAGGCAACCAGGAGTCTCTGCCACAGTGGTGAAGACCATGGGCTCTGGAGGGAAACTGACTCTGCCACCAAGTAGCTAAGTGGTTCTAAGCAAGTCACTCAACCTCCCAGAGCCCAGCCCATCTGTCTGTGAGTCAGGGGTAATAGCAAAGTGGCTTCATGAGGTCACTGTGTGGATTAAAAGAGACAAGTCCTTAGAGTGGCCCTCACAGTGCCAGGCATGCACCTATTGCCAGAGTCAGAACCTTTCACAGGTGACCTGAAATAGCTGTACTCTTCTCCTTGGCTCATAGTCTCTGAAATCTCCCTCGTCTGTCCCTTATCTACCTACCTGCTGATCCCACAGCTTCCCAAAACAATCAGTCTTGCTCAGCCCAGTGTAATCAGGCTCAAGACTTTAATCTCAAATCCTATGTGAGCCTCCTCCCTTGTGGCAAAGGCCATCAGTGCCCACTTGGGACTCATCATTCTAGCACATGCCAAGGGGCCTCCCACAAGCACATATGCCCTGAGGACCTTCTCGCCACACACATGAAGCCAGTAGATGTAAGGGGGGAAGGGTGGCACCCCCAGGAGCAGCCTTCCTCAGTGACAGAGGGAACGGCTCTGAGGTAGGACTGAGCCATGTGGTAACCTGCTAAATTTGGCACCTTTCATTGGCTTCTTTCCCTTGACCATCTTGGCTCCCCCTCCCTTACCAGTGCATCCTGGTAGCACCTGCAAAGAAACTACTCACACTGAAATCTCATCTGGAGTCAGCACCTCTGCCTGGTCTTAGCCTCCACAGTGGCAGATACGCCAGCATGGAATGAGAACAGCCAACTCTCATGTCTCCACCATCCTTGTTCCACACTCCTGCTCCACCTATGGATGAACGGGGAAAGGGAGGCAGAGTCCTTTCCCTTCATCAAGACTGCTGAAGTCTTCCTGTCGCCTTCAAACTCCAATGGGAGCATCTAAGTATTGCAGGGTTTCGTAGGAAGGATGTTGGGAAAGAAGTCGCTGCATTATCCCCCTGACATGGGTGATCCTCCCCAGCTCACCTCTTCCAGCACCCCCACAGAGTCCCACCCCTGCGCTCCCTCTGTACAAGCCTCTTGCTGCCAAGGTCCCTCACTGGTAGGCAGTCCCCTTGGATGAGAACCGCTGAGGAAACCTAAGCCCGCCTACCTTCCCCAGCATTCTCTGGGCCCAAAGGAAGCACAGGCATCTTTGCCATACCAATGGTGCAAAGCACCTATAACACTCCTGTCCTCTTGCCCTGCACCCTGTTAGTGCAGGCTACTCCCACGGGCCTCTCACCTTAAGGATCTCTAGACAAGGATCTGGCTCTAGTCTCCCCAGTGCTGGATACTCCCAGTCTCCCAAGGATGCTTGTCAGGCTGCCCAGGAACTCCCCTTCCATAGGCAGCCCTAGAAGTGCCCAGAGGTTTCATCAACTCAGACGGCATCCTGCAAGGAGTGAGATGCTTGCCTCCCTTTATTTATACAGAGTTTGCTTGGCATCGCCTCACTTATCTTGGGGCTGAAGTCCCCCCACTGAAGAAGGAAAAGAAAATGACCCATCACCAACACCAGACTGATGACTCATGACCCCTACAAATTTTTCAGGTCTATTCCTCCACCCAAGGAGGAAAGTGCACTGATGAAGGTGGCAGGAGAATTTCTGTCACCTCTTAGTAAATCCTGGGGAAGGAGAGGTCCACTGGCTCCTTTGCTGCTCTGGGGCTATGAAGTTCTTAGTGCTCACTGTCCTGACCTTAGAGCTCTACCAGAGTTCTGAGGTAACAGGATACACCCCAACCAGTGTCCCTCAATTCCATTATTATTGTTGTTATTGTAACTTTCCCAGCCACACTGACCATATTTAACTAAGTGCTCCTCTTCCAGGCAGTCCTCCCAGCAAGGCATTTGCTGAAGCATGGTCACTTCCTCCTTTTTTTAGTGGCCCCTCACTCTAATTTCTTGATGTTCCCCAGAGTCTTTCTTAGCTTCCAAACTTGAGGTTCAACCCTGACTGGCATGAGAAATGCCCTGCAGGCCAGCCAGAGTTGGGGCCTGGAATCGAGAAGTTGCTCAAGTGATATCCCCTTGGCGTGTGTGGAGGGGTGTGTGTGTGTATGTATTTACATACACTTATATCCATGTTTGTATGTGATCTCTAGAATCTGCAGTGCGAAGGGAACCGGGTGGTTGGAGGATGGGGTGCAAGATTTATATTACTAATAATAGCTAACACATGTTTTGTACTTCCTATGAGCCAGCACTGTGCTAGGCACTTGATATATAGTAATTCATTTAATTATCATAACAACTGTCTGTGGTAGATGTTATTATTACACTTATTTTATAGATGAGGAAACTTTGTTTCAGTTTTTTACCTTAGGCTTGCATTCCCTATTTAAATAGAGATGACAGATGGAGGGATGGACAGTTGGACAGATTTAAGCTCTCCAGGTAAACCCTTTTCACATGCCCAGTTGAAACCCTGTGTTCTAAAGTTACTGTTCCAACCTCAATAAGTGCCAAGAGTTTCTAGAATACCCCAGAGGGGGGAACAGGAGGTAAGAGAACCTCTTGGCCACAGCCTCTACCTATTGTGATCAGAGCTGCCCTCCAAAGACCTGGTGTTAATGAGGCTTGGACCAGCTGCTGGAGTGCGCGCGGTATGGAAACCGTCTCAATAAATCCCTGTCTCCCTCACAAATGGCTCAGGATGAGATCTGTAAGTCACTGTACATAGTGCATGAAGAGTAGACAGGCCCACCAAACAGGGCTCAATGGAGTCAGATGAGCTCATGTACATCTTAATGTGCTGTGGGAGGGGTGGAAGGAGGCTCGGGCCATAACTTGGTTTCCTAATGGGAATGAGGGAAGCGCTTCTGCATCAAGATGACTTCACCTGATTACAGTTGAAAACAAATGAGATCATGTCTGTAAACTCCTGTGAAGATCTCTGAGATCTTCAAAGAGAGTGCAACACCCTCCCAGTTCACGATTAATTCTAAGCTTGCAGGGGGGTACAAGTTCTTTTCCTTCCAACCTAAGCCATCCTTCAGAGCCACTCACAGAACTAAATGTATGAAGTGGCAAGGTGACTGCCTGAAGCACCAGGTCTACATCCTAACCCCCTAGTACTCTCTGTCATTTTAACAAATGTCATTGGATGGCTTCTCACTGGCTGGGTTAGGTCATGCCCCCACACCAGAACCAACCAAAAGGAATGGAAAGATTTCATTAGACCTAGGAAACCAATCATATTCCCAGCCCTAGAGTCCAGGAAGTGTGTATCTGTCCCACTAAATTGCAGAGGCTAAGCAGGGTAGGGGAAGAATCCATTGATGGAATGCAGTGTAGAGGAAAGGCAGACAACAGAAAGAGCTGTCCAAAATGGAGCCTCTTTGAGTCCATAGCCTCAGAGAGAGATAAAATTTAGCTAATAAAAATACGTGGGCAGGTTGTCCCCAGGGGCTATCATGAGCTATGTGTAAAATCATCAAATGGTAGAAATAGAAGAAACCTTGGAGACCTTCTTATCCTACCCCCTCATTTTACTGGTGAGGAAGCTGAGTCCCAGGGATGCCACCCAGGAGCTGCCAACAGAGCTGGGTCAGACTTCTACCTGGTCTCCTGACTCCAGGGCCGTAAGAACAGTGCTGGCAGAGCCTGAAGGTGGGGGACATGTGCCCTGCCCCTTCAACCTCTCTGAGAGCAAATTTTTAAAAACTTCTCTTAGAAACTGTGAGAGAATCAGTATTCTGGTTGTGATATTATACTATAATTTTGCAAATGCTTACATTGGGAGAAACTAGATGAAGGGTGCAGAGAATCTCTCTGTATTATGTCTTACAATTACCTGAAAATCTGCAATTATCTCAATAAAATTTTCAATTAAAAAACTGTGAGAGGATTTTCAAAATGGCAAAAAATTTTATACCCAGCCAAGACAGTGGTATATCTGACTCATCAAATCACCATCTGAACCAAATAGAGAAATATAGAACAAAAATAGAAAAAGTATTAAAATATATACCTGTGTGTATGTGTGTACCATAGCTTCACTCAAAACCGAAGCAAACATCTCCCAAACAAGATCAGAAGTGGAACAGAAACACTCAGCCATAAGGGGATGAGGTAGAGGCTTTGTTGAAGCTATAGGTCTATTGTACTCTGGGACTAGGGTCAGGCAGAGTGACTGGGAATCAATCCCCATATAGGAAGAGGGACCAAGTTCCTCATGTTAGGGCAGGGTACAGAAGGCTAGGGCAGGCTTCTCTCATCCATGATGGATCATAATTCAACATCCACAGTGCAAGTATAGATAACAAAATCTTGACAGGTTAGATGGAGAAGCAGAGACAACCCACAGTCACTGGTTGCAAATGGCATCTGCAATATCCATGCAGGATGAGAGGTCAAAGTGACCAATATAAGAATTGGTTCTGAACCACCCAACCTGGAGAGATGAACACAGGGGAGGGAAAAACCACACACACACACACACACACACACACACACACACACACACACACAC
>NW_027397118.1:6894673-6912783 GCF_003265705.2 Callorhinus ursinus
CACACACACACACACACACACACACACACACACACACACACACACACTTTACTGTCTTCCCTCTCCTTCTTCTTCTTGTTTTGGTCCTTGTTTTCGCTCTGCACTGAGTAGACAAAATTCAGTCCATCCAAGAGAGCCAGCATTGCTGCCCCCAGAGGCTAAAGACAATGTAAGGTTGTTTTGTCACTGCCTTGGACACCTCTATGCCTCTTACTCTGAGAAATCCATTTTAAAAAGGTGTGTTAAAAGATCCTCAGAATTTTCAAACTGTTATTTCTCTCTAGAAATTATTGGCATAGCCCTCCTGCCCCTGTGTGCTCGAAGGCCTGGGAATATTTGTTAGGAGGGAAGGGCACAAGAAACCATCCTCCAAAGCCTCTTGGATTCAGTGCCTCCCTAGAAGTTTCATCTCTAAGAATGTGCTTCATTTGGATTGTGTGACCCAAATTCATTTGCCCATAAAGCACCCTTCTAAAGAACCAAAGAAGTTTATTCTCATCCAAAAAAAAAAAAACGAGCAAGTATAAGAATAGAGAGTCAAAAGCTTTCCCTGAGGTCACAAAGCAAATCAGAATCAAAGTTTGGGCTTGACTCCAGAGTCCTCTACCCAGCTTGCTTTCCCCTATACCTCAAGACCTCCTTTGCACAATTTGAATATAGAATATCAAACAGAAAGCTACAACTGTTTTCCTTAAATTCCAGCTAAAGTCAAGGAAATCTTAACTTTTCAGGATGACATAATTAGAGGATAGTTTGGTTTCACATTGTTTAGCACAACTCCAAGATTGAAATAAATGTTTGGTTAAAAAAATTTATAGACTATGAATTGGAGTGACATGGGACATATACTCTAATTCCTCCATTTCTCAGATAGCAAAATAGAAGTAGAGCTAGGAGAAGGAATTTGTTCTAGTCAGAGGAAAAGCTCTGGGCTCACAATTCAACATTTACTGAGCACTCAATTGCTGGAACTGAGCTAGCTTTGTCCATCCACTACCTCACCTAAATTCCGCACAGCCTCATGCACTGGATACCATTAATTCTATCCCCATCTTATAGACCAGAACTTGGAGGCTAAGAGAGGTCAGGTAAATGGCTCAAGGTGACACTGTTGGTGAGTGACACTATCTAGAATCGAGGCCAAGTAGGGCAGACTTCAAAGCCCACCTCAAGACCACACTATGCCATCCTTTCCTTGCCCATTAACCATGTGGCTCCAGGAAATTTCTTGCATGAGTCAGATTTTGTTTTGTGCCTTGGCTCTATCACTCTCTACCCAGACAGAGTTTAGCAACTTAACCTCTTTGAAACTCAGTTTCTGGGCGCCTGGGTGGCTCAGTCGGTTAAGCATCTACCTTTGGCTCAGGTCATGATCCCAGAGTCCTGGGATCCAGCTCTGCATCAGCCTCCCTGCTCAGTGGGGAGCCTGCTTCCTTCTCTCCCTCTGCTGCTTCCCTTGCTTGTGCTCTCACCCTCTCCCTCTCTCTCTCAAATAATAAATCTTAAAAAAAAAAAAAAAGAAACTCAGTTTCTTCATCTGTGAAGTGGGCATTATAATAACACCCACCTTGCAGGCCTATTATGGGATTGAGATAATCTATATAAATCACCTAGCCCTGTTCTTGGCCATAGTAGTCAGTTTGTTCTCTTGTTTACCCTCTTGTAGTGACCAGCCTCCAAAATAACCCCAGTGATTTCCCACCTCCTGATATCATATCCTTGTATATTTTCCCAAACTGTACCAGAGTCAGTCTGTATGACCAAGAGAGTATAGCAGAAGTGATATACATCATTTCAAAAAAACAGGGTATAAAAGATTATGACTTCCCTCTCAGTCTAACTATCGTCTATTTATCTATCATCTGTGGGATCACTTGGGAACACCAATAGCCATGTCATGAATGGCTCTATAGAGAGGAGCACCATGGAACTAAGGCCTCTAGCTAAGAGCTAGCAAGAAACTGAGGCCCTCCAACAACCATGTGAGGGATCTTGGAAAGGGATCTCTCAGCCCCAGTCCAGCATTCAGGTGACAGCAGGCCCAGCAGACAGCTTGAATGCAACTTCATGAGAGATTCTGAGCCAGAACGACCCAAATAAGGCACTTCTAGATTTCTGACCCTCAAAAGCTGTGTGAAACACTAAATGTTTGTTGACTCAAACTGCTAAGTTTTGGAGTTACTCGTTACACAGAAATAGACAGCTAATACACCCTTACTTGATTTCCATGGGGGTTCCATAGAGTTATGATGATAGACTTTTGGAGCCTGGGGCTTAGCTTAGAGTTTTCAGGCCTGGCCAAGTTTCTTCAGAGACCCATAACTGCCTGATTAAGATTTGTCCCACTTAACACTCCATGTACATCTTCCCCTTGGCCTGCTTCACTGGGTCTGCATTTAGAAGCTGCCTTTAATAGTCTTGAAACAGAATACCGTTCCAAGCCATCAAGCAACAGAAACAAAGGTGTTTGTTGGGGGTGGGGGGGCGCGAATGAAAGCATTCTTTTCATTTACATGTCAGCCATGGAGAACAACATGAAAGCATTTTGCAAGTTTTCTTGAATTTGGGCTTCTGTTTTGATTTTTTAAAAGTGCAAATCAGCATCCAAGACCAAACCTTGGGGTAGCAGAGAAATTTAATTAGAACGTAGGATGTTTTACATAAATTTGTTTCTTTCTGTTGTTTTCTTAAGGCTGACAGGATCACCCATCTGCTTAAAATATAACTGAGTGGGGAAGTGAGAAGATTATAAAAGATCTATTCAGAAAGTTTAATTCCAAACCAGAAGCCTGGATATAACTGCTGATACTGGCCTTGAATTGGGGTGGGGGGGGAGCGGTTCTCTGTAAGCCAAAGATATATAGTAGTCAGAATCATCAGCCCCTAGCCTATGATAGTCATAAGGAATATTCAGAAATATTCTGGCCCTCTCCTTTTGGACACACAGTAAGATTGCAATTGCCATTCTCTCTTTCCTTTAAAGTTATGCAGAGGTGTGTGACTTGCTCTAGCCAATAAACTATGAGCAGAGATGATATGTACCACTTTCAAGTGGAAACTATAAGAGCTAGCACACCAATCCCTTCCCTCTGCCATAGAGATCATAGTAGTACCTGTTGAGATGGCACCATAGTCAGCCTGGCTCTCTGACCCCAATGGCAGACCATCCCAGGCAGTTTACAGTGAACATATAATAAGAACCATAAATACATTTTTGTTAAGTTAAGCTACTGAGATTGGTAGGAGTGGGGTGGAGGAGTATTAGTTACACAGTTTAAACCAGCATACCTAACTAATGCATTGACTTAGAAAATTAGTCCACGATTTGTTCAATCTTTATTCACTCGGTGAACATTTAGCAAGCCCTAACTCCATGTCAAACATCATTCTAGATCCGGGAGGCACCACCTAAGACAATATCAGGCACCCAATACCTGTGGAATAAATATTTGTTGAATAAATAAATAATCATAATAATTACTAATATCAACATAATGCTTAGTTTATAAGAAGGGCCCAATAAATGACATATGCCATGAATTTTTTTCAACAACCCTAGGAGGTAAATACTACCACTACATCCATCCATACATATAAGAAACATAGGGTTTAAAGTGGTTAAGTCATTCACTGTAAATTATATAATCAATAAGTTGTATAGCAAGCCTGAAACCCATGTTATCTTTGGATCTATAGTTTGTGCTGTTAACCATTGATATTATGCTATCGCTAAACAGGTGAGTGAATAAATGAGAATAAAGAGGAAGCATTTGTCTTTGAAGGTTTTACAATATAGCAGGGACACTGATGTGCACAAACAATTCCAATTCCAAGAAATCTGAACATGGTGGAACTGGAAAGGTTTTATAGAGAAAGCAACATTTGAGCTGGGTATGGAAGAAGCTCAGACAAGTTAACAGACAAGGGGGGAGGGCATTCCAGGCTAAGGGAATAGCATTTTCAAGGGCATGATGGATAGTGCCACTACCAGGAAACAGGCCTCATTACAGGAATGAGAAATCCCCCTTTGTCTTCCCAATACCCTGTAACTGGTCTAAGAAAGTCCTTAGCTGTGACAAAGTAGCCAGTAGTGAAAGAAGGAAAGTAAGCACCGTGCTAGCTACATGACTTTCAGGGCCACCATTCACTCTATGAATGTTTCTTGAGCCTCTCCATCAAGCCTGGCAATATGCTGGCTCTGGGGCTGTAGCAATGAGTGGTTGAGCATTGCAGACCTGAGCGGTAGGCTTCAGAGGCCAGTTTGCATCAAGATAATCTACACAAGCCAGGCAAGGCTCAAGCAGAAATCCTAGCCAGATGAAGGAACTTTGGGAGGATTTTGAACAAGTCGCCCAATCCCTGGGACAGAAGTACACACCATCTTCTTAGCCATCCTTTGTCCTAGTGGGCAGCCATCCATGTCAAGTACATTAACTGGACCTCAGAGTGTCCAAGATATGTTGGGTTCGTAGATACTTTATCCAAAGACATCCTCACTTCCCTTGTCTTTCCTGGCCTCTAGCTACTTTTGTTGTAACTGCAATAGTATGGGAAGTTTTATAAAAATCCCTGCAGCCTAATACAGGAGCAGTGGTGTTTGAGGACTGGCTGAAAGGGCTTTGGAGGTTTACAAAAGGATCCGGTTTCCCAGAAGCTTATGTCTGTGTGGCTCTGCTTCAAAGGCCACTAAATTCCCACCAGAACTAAGAAGAAAAATTCCTCAAAATCCTTTTCACTCAGGGTGTGCAAGGCAAGGATTAGATCCATCATGCACAACCTATCTTACTATCTATGATTCTCTTTTGTGGGGATTGAGCTGGCTCAAGGATGTTCTGCCTGCCTGCAGAGGGACAGACTCTGTGGGCTTAAAATCTGCAATAGGCAGCAACAAAAGCTCAAAGCTTCCGACCTCTGCATGACTGGAATCACCCCTCAAAACCAGACCAACTTGCCAAAAATAAGTTAGTCAAAAGCTAACTTGCAAAATAATCAATTTTCCAAAAGTCTAATAAACAGTAAAAACTCACCAAATTAGGATTTTTTTCCCTAGGTGCCCCTGCCTCTCACCTTGCCTTGGCCCTTGGAATACTTACCTTAAAAATTGTTTTCAATCAACAAATTGGACATTCAGTGAACTGCTTATTCAGTGAATTGATTCATTACGAATTTTCACAAATTGACCTATAACAGCCCCTCACCTGGATGCATACAAGGACTTCTGATCAGCTCCTCCCTCCCCCAGTCAGAGTCATGAGCACTTGTCAGAAAAGTTTCCATGACCTTAATGACCTCAATTGTTCTGGCCAGAAGGCCTTTGCATCTGAATATGGAAGAATTGTCACCATCCCCCACAGAGATGCACCATCCCTCCCCAGTGTGGGAAGGAGGCTTCATTGTTGAAAACTTGCCCGCTGTTTGTTTACTTAAATTTGGGCACTTTCTCTGACCTCGCTGGAAAGTCATTATGAAAGAGTGAACTCTTGGCGGGTGTGTACGTTACAAGTGACATGCTTTAAAAACACCTCGTGTAAATCAGATATTGCCATAAAATGGAAATTGCAGCCACAAGTTGCATACTTATTACAGCAGTGTCTGATATATGAGGTGACGTTGACACTATATAACAGGTAGCCTGAGAAATAGAAAGTTACATGTGGAAAATAAAAGATAATTATTTTTCAATCCACAATAATACAATCTCTCTTATTTTTGACATCACAGAATCCTGAATCAAAGCTGGAAAGATACTTAAGGCTGGTATCCAAGCTTTTCATTTTACAGATAAGAAAGCTGAGGCCAGCAAGAGCAAGAAGGAGAGAGCCTAGCAGAGCTGCTGCCTTGACACCAGGCAAGAAGATTCCATGGCTCTGTCCACATTCTTCCCTGAATTTATGAAGATAGGAAGTCTACTTGAGTCTACTCCACAGCAGAGTCAAGGGAGCACTCTGGAGGAGACAAGGCAAGAGACACATGGTCCCTGCCATCAAAACATTCACAGTTGGGCACAATGGAAAGACCAAGCTTAAGCCTTACCTCTTTGACCTTGGACAAGTCATTTAGTCTCACTGAGTTTCGGTTTCTTAGTACAAAAGATGAAGCTGATTTCATGTTCCTATCTCACAAAGATATCATAAAGAATTAAATGAGACATTCGAGGTAAGATAAACAAGGCATTTGACCTATCAAGAACCAAATTCATGTCATTTTGTACCAATCTCTACAAAAGGGCCACCATTGCCAAAAGTGAATGCCATCACTTGCGAATGCCAGTTCAAGGTGAAACTGATGGGGTTGTTGTACTCAACATCTGTATCCTCCAGCCATTGCCCCAGATATGTCTCCCCAGAACCTGTACAAATATGCACCTCCCAGACACCCATAATGGCATCATTCTGTCCCCCAATTTAGAGTTACTTCCAATTTCAAAGGACTTCTGATTCCAGAAATTGAAATTCTAAGTGAATTCAGTGGTCCATGCATATATTTCTGAAACTCTGCCACCACTAATCCCATCTCCCAGAATATAAACTGCCCAAGGGCTGGGATGTTTTGGCCCTTCATTCCACAGACATTTATGGAGAGCCTCCTTTACACCAGACTCTGAACAAAACACTGCCAATGCTGTAATGCACAAGGAACAAAGCAAACTCCTGCTTTAATGGATGGAGATATGCAATTAAGAAGGAGAAAAGTAGAAAAACAATTCTTTAAGTAGAAGAGAAAACCAAAATACTGTCAGAATGACAGATACTAGGAAGGAAATACAAATGGCTGATATATTGACTGGGAATATGGCACACAATCAGGGTGGCATTCAGCCGGTGTGCACAGATGTGGCTGTCCCGGTTGTGCATGGCTAGTATCTGTTGGATTAACCAGTGATTGTGCCATCCCTGATGTTAGAAATGTTTAATGCCACCATTGGTGTGTGGCGCATCTTTAGATTGTTGAGGAGGGCATCTTCAAGAGCACAGTATTGAGCAAGATCTGAATGATGAGAAGTTGACCATGAGTAGATCTAAGGGAGGAGTGTCCCAGAAGACAGCACCAGCATGTGCAAAAGACCTGTGGCAGGAAGAGAAGCTGGGAATAGGAGAGAACCAGCCAGGGTGACTGATGCACAGTAATCACCAGGTTGGCAAGGTGAGCAGGAGCCATGTACCAAATTTGGGGGTTATTCTGAGTGTGGTGAGGAGGAGAAGTTTCAAGCTAGGGAGTGAAATGTTTTGGATTTTCAATTGTAAAAGAGCACCCTGGTTGCTTCTGTGGAGAAGTAAGTGTGTATCAGTGCCTAGAATTGTGCCTACTAGGTAGCAGGAGCTGAATAACCTACTA
The DNA here is from genome assembly GCF_003265705.2 of Callorhinus ursinus. Lineage (NCBI taxonomy): Eukaryota > Metazoa > Chordata > Mammalia > Carnivora > Otariidae > Callorhinus > Callorhinus ursinus. The sequence goes on from NW_027397118.1 coordinate 6,902,009, forward strand.
CTAAATCAAAGAATGAACATGCCTGTACCTTCTCAGGTGCTAAATGAGGCCATTCCTGATCTGAGTTGAATATTTTTTAAGTCCTCTCTCTATGGCCACTACTGAGCAAAGGTGAAATGTTCTCATGCATTTTAGCTGTTGATGGTGCTTGAACTATTCCAATGAGTCCCAGCTTAGATGGTGGTCCCTGAGGCAGGCTCCGGACTTCACACAGTGGGGATCCTTGAGGAACATCTTGGGCAGTTTCCAGGCAGAAATGGACATCTCACACCTTTCTCACTCACAAACCTTAGCACCTAGAAGCCCAAGCTGATGAGCTCCTATTTTTTCGGTAGGTCTCTCCACTATAATGGGAAAATTAGACTGTCATTGAGGAAAAGTCCTATTTGGAATTGCCGTTAGCACCTCTGATTTTGCAATCTGGGTTTGTACATGATTTTCTCACTTTGCTTGTCAATGAAAGGAAAGGAGAAGCTTAGGAGAGAATTTTGTTTATTTATTCACAAATATTTATTTGTTATTAACCTAGTATATCGCAGATATTGCTGTAGGTGCTGGGAGTACAGAACTCATTAAAAAATTTTTTTTATTTTATTATGTTAGTCACCATACAATACATCATTAGTTTTTGATGTAGTGATCCACGATTCATTGTTTTCGTATAACACCCAGTGCTCCATGCAGTACGTGCCCTCCTTAATACCCATCACCAGGCTAACCCATCCCCCCACCCCCTTCCCTCTAAAACCTTCAGATTGCTTCTCATAGTCCATAGTCTTTCATGGTTCATCTCTCCCTCCGATTTCCCCCCTCCTTCATTTTTCCCTTCCTTCTCCTCATGTTCTCCATGCTATTCCTTATGTTCCACAAATAAGTGAAATCATATGATAATCGACTTTCTCTGCTTGACTTATTTCACTTAGCATAATCTCTTCCAGTCCCATCCATGTTGATGTAAAAGTTGGGTATTCATCCTTTCTGATGGCTGAGTAATATTTCATTGTATATATGGACCACATCTTCTTTATCCATTCATCTGTTGAAGGGCATTTTGGCTCTTTTCACAGTTTGGCTATTGCGGACATTGCTGCTATGAACATTGCGGTGCATGTGGCCCTTCATTTCACTACATCTGTGTCCTTGGGGTAAATACCCAGTAGTGCAATTGCTGGGTCATAGGGTAGCTCTATTTTTAATTTTTTGAGGCACCTCCACACTATTTTCCAAAGTGGCTGTACCAACTTGCATTCCCACCAACAGTGTAAGAGGGTTCCCCTTTCTCCACAGCCTCTCCAACATTTGTTGTTTCTTGCCTTGTCCATTTTTGCCATTCTAACTGGTGTAAGGTGGTATCTCAATGTGGTTTTGATTTGAATTTCCCTGATGGCTAATGACGATGAACATTTTTTCATGTGTCTGTTAGCCATTTGTATGTCTTCTTTGGAGAAGTGTCTGTTCATGTCTTCTGCCTCATTTTTGACTTATTTGTCTTTTGGGTGTTGAGTTTGAGAAGTTCTTTATAGATCTTGAATACCAGCCCTTTATCTGTAGTGTCATTTGCAAATATCTTCTCCTATTCCGTGGGTTGCCTCTTTGTTTTGTTGACTGTTTCCTTTGCTGTGCAGATGAGGAACTCATGAAATTTAAAAAACAAATCATTGCCTTTGTGAGGAGAAACAGACAATACACAAAACAAAGCAAATCATTATATATAATTTTATATGTGTAATACTTGAGATATATATTGCACAAGAAACAGAAGAGGGAGAGTCCAGGGGCTGCATTTTTAAATAAGGTCCTCGGGGAAGGTCACTTGAAGGAGGTGAGGGATTAGTCCTAATGAAGTCTGCAGGGAGAGTGCTGCAGGCAAATTGTCCAGAGGCATAGGGCTTAGGGCGTTTAAGGAGCCACAAGGACACCAGTATGGCTACAGTAGAGTAGAAAAGGGGGAGAAGAGTGTGAAAGAAAGGCAAAGAGGTGAAGCTGGGGCAGATGCTGTTGGGCTCTGTGGGTCTGGTTAAGACTGGCTCTTATACAGAATGAAATGGAAAACACCAGAGGATTTTGAGCAGAAATATATTTACAGGATCACTTTGTTGATGTTTGGGGAACAGACTGAAAGAAAGCCAGGACAAGAGCTGAAAGAATCCTTCCTCCATCTGCTGAAAGAGCTTCCTGAAGCTCCCTCTCTTGTCCTTTGGTGTCATTAGGGGTAAGTGTTAAGGGTAACTGCTGCAGCATCTCCATACCCACCTGAATATGAAGCTACTCCATGGAGGAGACAGAACCAAGGGAACTGCAGCAAAATGCAGACAGAATTATAGAATTTGGTCACCTGTGAAGCCCACCTTGCACCTGAACTTCCAGTTTTGTGAGTCAATCAACACCATGATTGTTCTAAACCAAAAAGAATTGGGTTTTCTGTTTCTTGCACCCAAAATGTTTCTGATTCATCATCCAATCTCATTATCCATCAATCACTGTTTGCTCCCAACATTCATGCTGTGGCTTCCCAGACAATCTCTACTTAGTTGTGTATAAGGTCTCAATTCAGGAAATGGTGTCACCTTTTTCTCTATGAGATGTCCTTCCATGGAATCCTCCAACATTGGAGTCTTCTAACAGTCAGATTCATCAACTATTCCTCATAATTTGTGTACTAATTCACTCAACATTTATTGAGTCCTGAACTGGTCCTTGCTCTGTCCTATATGAGCAAAATCAATCCCAGCTCTTAAGGAGTCAAGAGTGTATATGAGAGACTATGGACTCTGAGAAACAAACTGAGGGTTCTAAAGGGGAGGGGTGTGGGGGGATGGGTTAGCTTGGTGATGGGTATTAAAGAGGGCATGTATTGAATGGAGCACTGGGTGTTATACACAAACAATGATTCATGGAACACTACATCAAAAACTATTGATGTAATGTATGGTGATTAACGTAACATAATTAAATTTAAAGAAAACAGAGAGTATGCAAGAAAGAGAGAGAGATCTGCTGGTTACCTGACATTGTATCAAGTGTTATAAATGGCTTTCTTTAGTGTAGCCCATGCATTAGCAAATACTTGACCCTCTTTGGGCCTCAGTTTGACCTTCCATAAATAACCCTTTCCAACTTTGGAAGTTTATGGATCTATGATTGATGGTAACTTTCCTTTGGGTTTGATCTCTAGAGTGAGATTTCTGTACTAGACAGTGAACCACAGATCACAAAGACCTCTCATATTTTTTCAAAACCAGAGTAAAAATCACAGTGACATGGCTCATGACTAAGTAAGATTTGGCAGTACCATGAGCCAAGTCACATACTTCCAAATATATACAATAAAAACTTTTTAAAATGTAGTTATCTCATAACAAAGATATTAGTCATCTCCCCACTATCAACCACCAATTTCCAATTTCTCCCTTCTTAACTTCTTGCTTGAGTGATATAGCACTATGGTTAAGACAATTAGCTTGGAATTAGTCTGCTTAGTGTCCTCATTCCTTTTGACGCCTACATATCGATCAATTGATCCTTCTGATTCCCTCTTCCTTAAAATTCTTCTCTGATACCAGTGAGATTACATTTGAGTGATTCTCCCACATGTCTGGAAGCTAGTATTATATAAGTCACCTTGACTGATGCCTCTTTATCCATCACCAATTATCTGAAAATGTCCCCAGGTCCCGTCCTTATCTTCTTCTCCCTCTAAATGTCTTCTCCTTGAGCATCTTTCATCTTATGACTAAGTCTCAGACCTGTATTTTTTGTGTACCCCTTTGATCTGTGCACCAACACATGTTTCACACATCTCTTCCCCGTCCCTCTTCTTCCCTTTATCAGTTAGGATTCATCCAGTAAAACAGAAACCATTCTAGGTATTTTAAACAGAGAGAATCTTTTATTACTATTATGTTATGTTAATCACCATACATTATATCATTAGTTTTTGATGTAGTGTTCCATGATTCATTGTTTGCATATAACACTTAGTGCTCCACGCAGAACGTGCCCTCTTTAATACCCATCACCGGGCTAACCCATCTCCCCACCCCCCTCCCCCCTAGAACCCTCAGTTTGTTTCTCAGTCCATCATCTCTCATGGTTCATCTCCCCCTCTGATTTACCCCTTCGTTCTTCCCTTCCTGCTATCTTCTTCTTCTTCTTTTTTTTTGTTTTTAACATATAATGTATTATTTGTTTCAGAAGTACAGGTCTGTGATTCAACAGTCTTGCACAATTCACAGTGCTCACCATAACACATACCCTCCCCAATGTCTATCACCCAGCCACCCCATCCCTCCCACCCCCCACCACTCCAGCAACCGTCAGTTTGTTTCCTGAGATTAAGAATTCCTCAAATCAGTGAGGTCATAGGATACATGTCTTTCTCTGATTGACTTATTTCTCTCAGCATGATACCCTCCAGTTCCATCCACATCATTGCAAATGGCAAGATTTCATTCCTTTTGATGGCTGCATAATATTCCATTGTATTATATACCACATCTTCTTTATCCATTTATCTGTTGATGGACATCTTGGCTCTTTCCATATAAACAGAGAACTTAATAGCAACTGGTTACTCAGGTGATGGAAAAGCCAAGAAGTCAAAATATGGGACACTAAGACAACCCAGAGATTAAATACAGCAGGAACATTCTACCAACCCTAGAATTAGAGGAACAGTAGGAGGAGGTGGTATCAAAAAGAGTCTAGAAGGTGGAGCTTCCCAGAGGCCCTACAGTCATGGTAGGAGCTGTTTGTTGAAGCTAAGTCCATGAAAAGAGAGGCTGTCTAACTTCAACTGGAATCAGGGATGAGATGTAGACTACCAGATATGCTACTAGAAACAGGGAAAGAAGAAGAAAAACTCTCCTCCCATTCTCCAATCTTCCATCAATAGCTCTGTGAACTAGAGGTCAAAGGAGCCTGGGAACTGTAGCTCCCTGTGACAGAGAGCTTAAAAAAACAAAACAAAACAAAACAAAACAAAACAAAACAAAACAAAACAAAACAAAACAGGCCAATAGTACACCCACCCAGCAAGCTTTGCCTCTCAATATCAACATTCAGTCAGATGGCTTCATTTCTTTTCACTAGGACCCTCAGTGTTATATCCAACCTCTTCTACACACTTCTTCTTGCCTTTACTGCAAAATGTACCCACGGCCTGTTATTTCATCTCTGAAATAAATTCCTATTGACTCTTCTTTCACCAGTTCTGCAGCCAATCATGGTAACCAAGGGATTTAGTGCTTTACATTGGTAGAGATTCTGTCACATGCCCATCCTTGGAATCAAGGGTAGAGTTATCCCAACCAAATCTCATGGACAGAAAATGAGTAAAGGGTTGTTGCCCAAAGGAAAACCAGGGTTCTGTTATAAAAAAATAGAAACAATGAATGCTGGAGGTAGAGACAAACATAGGGGTCTGCTACACCCACTTTTCATTATATGTCTCCTATAAAACCAACCAAAGAATCTCTATTTCTTAGTCTATTTCAAGACCACATTATAATGAAAAAAAGGAGAAACAACCGAAATGTCTATCAATGGAGAAATGGTTGAAACGAAATATAGTGATTTGGAATGTTCTCAAGCTTTATTATTTAATGCAAGGAGCAAAGTAAAGAACATACCACCATTTTTTGAAAGCAAAAGGGAGGAGGAGAGCATGCTTCTTGCATCTTGTGTTGTATTTACTATCTCTGGAAGAATACATAAGAGCCAGATAATTGGGGCCACCTCCTGGAAAGAACAGGGGAACTGGTAGATCAAAATTGGAAAAAAGAAACTGACTTTTCACTATATCCCCCTTTTTTGTACCATTTGAACTTTACTTCATGTTACTTCTCCAAATAAATTAAGTTTTAAAAAAGACAGTAGATAAAACTTTTCTAAATAACACAAAGATCAAAGAAGAAATCTCATGAGAAATTTTAAAATATTTTGAACTAACTGAAAATGAAAGTACAACTTACCAAAACTTGTAAGATGCAGAAAAAACAGTGCTTAGAGGAAAATTGATAGCATTGAATGCATACATTAGAAAAGAAGAAAGATAGGATCCAACAGTATATTAAAGGGATTATTCACCACGACCAGGTGGGATATATTCCTGGGCTGCAAGGTTGGTTCAACATCTGCAAATCAAGCAGTGTGATACAATATATTAATAAAAGAAAGAACAAGAACCATACGATCCTCTCAATAGATGCAGAAAAAGCATTTGACAAAGTACAGCACCCTTTCTGGATTAAAACTCTTCACAGTATAGGGATAGAGGATACATACCTCAATATCATAAAAGTCATCTATGAAAAACCCACAGCGAATATCATTCTCAATGGGGAAAAACTGAGAGCTTTTCACCTAAGGTCAGGAACACAGCAGAGATGTCCACTATCAACACTGATGTTCAACATAGTACTAAAAGTCCTAGCCACAGCAATCAGACAACAAAAAGAAATAAAAGGCATCCGAATTGGCAAAGAAGTCAAACTCTCACTGTTTGCAGATAATATGATACTTTATGTGGAAAACCCAAAAGACTCTACCCAAAACTGCTAGAACTCATACAGGAATTCAGTAAAGTGGCAGGATATAAAATCAATGCACAGAAATCAGTTGCATTTCTATACACCAACAACAAGACAGAAGAAAGGGAAATTAAGGAGTTGATCCCATTTACAATTGCACCCAAAACATTAGATACTTAGGAATAAATCCAACCAAAGAGGCAAAGGATCTGTACTCAGAAAACTATAGAATACTCATGGAAGAAATTGAGGAAGACACAAAGAAATGGAAAAACGTTCCATGCTCATGGATTGGAAGAACAAATATTGTGAAAATGTCTATGTTACCTAGAGCAATCTACACATTCAATGCAATCCCCATTGAAATACCATCTACTTTTTTCCAAGAAATGGAACAAATAATCCTAAAATTTGTATGGAACCAGAAAAGACCCCAAATAGCCAGAAGAATGTTGAAAAAGAAAAGCAAAGCTGGTGGCATCACAATTCTGGACTTCAAGCTCTATTACAAAGCTGTCATCATCAAGACAGTATGGTACTGGCACAAAAACAGACACATAGATCAATGGAACAGAATAGAGAGCCCAGAAATGGATCCTCAACTCTATGGTCAACTAATCTTCGACAAAGCAGGAAAGAATGTCCAATGGAAAAGACAGTCTCTTCAACAAAAAGTGCTGGGAAAATTGGACAGCCACATGCAGAAGAATGAAACTGGACCATTTCCTTACACCACACACAAAAATAGACTCCAAATGGTTGAAAGACCTCAATGTGAGGCAGGAGTCCATCAAAATCCTAAAGGAGAACACAGGCAGCAACCTCATCGACCTCAGCTACAGCTACTTCTCCCTAGAAACATCGCCAAAGGCAAGAGAAGCAAGGGCAAAAATGAACTATTGGGATTTCATCAAGATAAAAAGGTTCTGCACAGCCAAAGAAACAGTCAACAAAACCAAAAGACAACCGACAGAATGGGAGAAAATATTTGCAAATGACATATCAGATAAAGGGCTAGTATCCAAAATCTATCAAGAACTTATGAAACTCAACACCCAAAGAACAAATAATCCCATCAAGAAATGGGCAGAAGACATGAACAGACATTTTTCCAAAGAAGACATCCAAATGGCCAACAGACACATGAAAAAGTGCTCAATATCACTTGGCATCAGGGAAATCCAAATCAAAACCTCAATGAGATAGCACTTCACACCAGTCAGAATGGCTAAAATTAACAAGTCAGGAAATGACAGATGTTGCCAGGGATGCGGAGAAAGGGGAACCCTCCTACACTGTTGGTGGGAATGCAAGCTAGTGCAGCCACTCTGGAAAACAGTATGGAGGTTCCTCAAAAAGTTGAAATTAGAGCTACCATTCGATCCAGCAATTGCACTACTGGGTATTTACCCCAAAGATACAAATGTAGTGATCCGAAGGGGCACCTGCACCCCAATGTTTATAGCAGCAATGTCCACAATAGGCAAACTATGGAGAGAGCTTAGATGTCCATTAACAGATGAATGGATAAAGAAGATGTGGTATATATATACAATGGAATATTATGCAGCCATCAAAAAAATGAAATCTTGCCATTTGCAACAACGTGGATGGAACTAGAGGGTATTATGCTAAGCAAAATAAGTCAATCAGAGAAGGACAAGCATCATATGATCTCACTGATATGAGGAATGAGAAAAAAGACAGAGGATCATAGGGGAAAGGAAGGAAAAATGAAACAAGACAAAACCAGAGAGGGATACAAACCATAAGAGACTCCTAATCTCAGGAAACAAACTGAGGATTGCTGGAGTGGAGGGTGGTGGGAGGGATGGGGTGGCAGGGTGATGGACACTGGGGAGTGCTATCGTAAGCGCTGTGAATTGTATGACTGTTGAATCACAGACCTGTACCCCTGAAAGAAATAATATGTTATATGTTAATAAAAAAGAAAAGAAAAGAAGAAACATCTAAAATCAATAATCTAGGTTTTCACATTGGTACATTAGGGGGAAAAGAGCAAATTAAATCCAAAGTAAGCAGAAGAAAATAAAAAATAAAAATCAGAGCAGAAATCAATGAAATTACAATGTTTATAGCAGCAATGTCCACAATAACCAATATATGGAAATAGTCCAGATGTCCATCGACAAATGGATGGATAAAGATGTGGTATATATATATATATACAATGGAGTATTATGCAGCCATCAAAACGAATGAAATCTTGCCATTTGCAATGACATGGATGGAACTGGAGGGTATTATGCTGAGAGAAATAAGTCAATCAGAGAAAGACATGCATCCTATGAACTCACTGATATGAGAAATTCTTAATCTCAGTAAACAAACTGAGGGTTGCTGGAGTGGTGGGGGGTAGGAGGGATGGGGTGGCTGGGTGATAGACATTGGGGAGGGTATGTGCTATGGTGAGCGCTGTGAATTGTGTAAAACTATTGAATCATAGACCTGTATCTCTGAAACAAATAATACATTATATGTTAAAAACAAAAAAAAAGAAGAAGATAACAGGAGGGGAAGAATGAAGTGGGGGAATCGGAGGGGGAGATGAACCATGAGAGACTATGGACTCTGAGAAACAAACTGAGGGTTCTAGAGGGGAGGGGAGTGGGGGGATGGGTTAGCCTGGTGATGGGTATTAAAGAGGGTACGTTCTGCTTGGAGCACTGGGGTGTTATATGCAAACAATGAATCATGGAACACTACATCAAAAACTAATGATGTAATGTATGGTGATTAACATAACATAACTTAGCAAGATGGCGGAGGAGTAGGAGACCTAGATTTCGTCTGGTCTCAGGAATTCAGCTGAATAGGGATCAAACCATTCTGAACACCTACGAACTCAACAGGAGATCGAACAGGAGAGTAGCAACAACTCTCTGAACAGAGAAGCGACCACTTACTGGAAGGTAGGGCGTGCGGAGAAGTGAATCCGAGGCGATATTCGGGAGGATAGACGGCGGGGGAGGGGGCCTCCGTCGGCCGCTTCTGGCAAGTGATAGAGCCGCGGAGCACAAAATCGGACCTTTTAGAAGTTGGCTCGGCGGAGGGACGTCGCTGCAGTGGCTAAGCGGGGGTGGAATCCTCCCGGGACAGTGTGGTCTCAGGACCCTTGGGGTCACAGAGAGACCGGGGGTGCCTGAGTGCGCCAGAGCTCCCAGGTATCAGAGCAGGGAAGCCGGCTGCAGAGACGGAGCAGAGTCGCGGGCTCTCAGCTCGGGGTTGCCATAAACTGTGATCTGCGGCCCAGTCGGGGCACGGCTCCCCCAGCAGGGACCCAACAAGCAGCAGATCCGGGGAGACTCCCCTTCCTTCCTGGGGAGGAGCGGTGCGGGAACGCACTGCAGGGATCTGCTGGGTTTGTAGACTCCCTGCGGGGTCGGGTGCCAGAGATAGCAACGCTCGATCACAGGCCGGGTGAGCACGGAGTGCGGCCGGAGACCGGGGACACGGGAGTGACTGCTTTTCTCTGGGGACACACTGAGGAGCGGGGCCCCGAGTTCTCAGCTCCTCCGGATGGAGACTGGGAGGCCACCATTTCTGCCCTGGTCCTCCAAAGCTGTACCGAGAGCTTGCAGGGAACAAAAGCTCGTGAGAACAAACCGGAGCAGCTTCCTTAGCCCAAACCGACAAGGGCGGGGCAATTCCGCCTCCGGCAAAGACATTTGGAAACCACAACAACAGGCCCGTCCCCCAGAAGATCAGCACAAACAGCCAGCAAGCCAAGACCAAGTTGATCGATCAAGGAGAATGGGAGAACTCCAGCGCTAGGGGAATACTGCACATAGATTTATGGCTTTTTTTTTTTTTTTTACCATGATCCATTATTTCATCAAAGTTAATTTTTGTTGACTGTTTTTTTTTAATTTTTTTATTGTTATGTTAATCACCATATATTACATCATTAGTTTTTGATGCAGTGTTCCATGATTCATTGTTTGTTCATAACACCCAGTGCACCATGCAAAACGTGCCCTCCTCAATACCCATCACCAGGCTAACCCATCCCCCCACCCCCCTACCCTCTAGAACCCTCAGTTTGTTTTTCAGAGTCCATCATCTCTCATGGTTCGTCTCCCCCTCTGACATACTCCCCTTTTCTTCCTCTCCTGTTATCTTCTTCTTTTCCTTTTTTCTTAAAATATGTTGCGTTATTTGTTTCAGAAGTACAGATCTGTGATTCAACAGTCTTGCACAATTCACAGCGCTCACCATAGCACA
>NW_027397118.1:6927783-6929173 GCF_003265705.2 Callorhinus ursinus
AGCCTAGCTGGATATAGTATTCTTGGCTGCATATTTTTCTCGTTTAGTGCTCTGAAGATATCTTGCCAGTCCTTTCTGGCCTGCCAGGTCTCTGTGGATAGGTCTGTTGCCAATCTAATGTTTCTACCATTGTAGGTTACATATCTCTTCTCCCGAGCTGCTTTCAGGATTTTCTCTTTGTCTCTGAGACTCGTAAGTTTTACTATTAGATGTCGGGGTGTTGACCTATTATTATTGATTTTGAGAGGGGTTCTCTGTGCCTCCTGGATTTTAATGCCTGTTTCCTTCCTCACATTAGGGAAGTTCTCTGCTATAATTTGCTCCAATATACCTTCTGCCCCTCTCTCTCTCTCTTCTTCTTCTGGGATCCCAATTATTCTAATGTTGTTTCGTCTTATCGTATCACTTATCTCTCGAATTCTGCCCTCGTGATCCTGTAATTGTTTCTCTCTCTTTTTCTCAGCCTCTTTATTTTCCATCATTTGGTCTTCTATATCGCTGATTCTCTCTTCTGCCTCATTTATCCTAGCAGTTAGTGCCCCCATTTTGGATTGCACCTCATCAATAGCCTTTTTGATATCGATTTGGTTAGATTTTAGTTCTTTTATTTCTCCAGAAAGGGTTTCTCTAATAACTTCCACGCTTTTTTCAAGCCCAGCTAGTATCTTTAAAGTCATGATTCTGAACTCTATGTCTGACATCGTACTAATGTCCATATTGAGTAGGTCCCTGGCTGACGGTACTACCTCTTGTTCTTTTTGCTGAGGTGATTTCTTTCGTCTTGTCATTTTGTCCAGAGGAGAATAGATGAATGAGAGAACAAAATGCTAAGAGGTTTACAACGTCCCCAGCAAATATACTGTATACAAATCAGAAAAGACCTGAAACCAGGGGAAAAGAAAGGGAAAGAAAGAAAAAAGAAAGAGAAAAAAGAAAAAAAAAAGATAAAAACAAAAACAAAACAATACAAAAAAAGCAGAATATGATCAAATATGATCAGGCTAGTGCATAGATCAGTGCCACACACTAGATTTTGGGCGTATTTTGGTCTGTTAGAAAAAAGTGCCTCCTAAAATTTTAAAGGAAGAAAGACATATATGTACAAAATAAGGGTTGATACAATGAAGGGATGGAATATGACTGTAAAGATGAAAATTATAAAAGATTATATAAAAGGACTTGGTAAGATAAGTTGTTTGAAAAAAGAAAGAAAATTTAAGGAAAAAAAAAAGGAAAAAGGGAGAGAATGTGATCAGGCAGGAGACTAGAACAAAGCCATACACTAGTGATTTAGGGTATATTTTGAACTGTTAGAAGAAACTGTACCCCAAAATTTTAAAGAGAGAACAACTTATATATATATGCCAAAAATAAAGGTAACTACTATGAA
>NW_027397118.1:6929273-6992542 GCF_003265705.2 Callorhinus ursinus
AAACTCAACACCCAAAGAACAAATAATCCAATCAAGAAATGGGCAGAAGACATGAACAGACATTTCTCCAAAGAAGACATCCAAATGGCCAACAGGCACATGAAAAAGTGCTCAACATCGCTCGGCATCAGGGAAATCCAAATCAAAACCTCCATGAGATACCACCTCACACCCGTCAGAATGGCTAAAATTAACAAGTCAGGGAACGACAGATGTTGGCGGGGATGTGGAGAAAGGGGAACCCTTCTACACTGTTGGTGGGAATGCAAGCTGGTGCAACCCCTCTGGAAAACAGTATGGAGGTTCCTCAAACAGTTGAAATTAGAGCTACCGTTCGATCCAGCAATTTCACTACTGGGTATTTACCCCAAAGATACAAATGTAGGGACCCGAAGGGGTACGTGTACCCCAATGTTTATAGCAGCAATGTCCACAATAGCCAAACTGTGGAAAGAGCCAAGATGCCCATCGACAGATGAATGGATAAAGAAGAGGTGGTATATATACACAATGGAATATTATGCAGCCATCAAAAGGAATGAGATCTTGCCATTTGCAACGACGTGGATGGACCTGGAGGGTGTTATGCTGAGTGAAATAAGTCAATCAGAGAAAGACATGTATCACATGACCTCACTGATATGAGGAATTCTTAATCTCAGGAAACAAACTGAGTGTTACTGGAGTGGTTGGGGGTGGGAGGGATGGGATGGCTGGGTGATAGACTTTGGGGAGGGTATGTGCTACGGTGAGCGCTGTGAATTGTGCAAGACTGTTGAATCACAGATCTGTACTTCTGAAACAAATAACGCAACATATTTTAAGAAAAAAGGAAAAGAAGAAGATAACAGGAGAGGACGAAAAGGGGAGTATGTCAGAGGGGGAGACGAACCATGAGAGATGATGGACTCTGAAAAACAAACTGAGGGTTCTAGAGGGTAGGGGGGTGGGGGGATGGGTCAGCCTGGTGATGGGTATTAAAGAGGGCACGTTCTGCATGGAGCACTGGGTGTTATGAACAATCAATCAATCATGGAACACTGCATCAAAAACTAATGATGTAATATATGGTGATTAACATAACAATAAAAAAATTTGAAAAAAAAAACAAAAAACAATAAAAATTTTACTTGGAATGTTAAAAAAAAAAAAGAAAGAAACGAAGGAGGGAACATCACTACAGATCTCATGGACATTAAAGGGTAATAAAAGAGTATTACTAATAACTCTATGTCCACTAATTTGGTAGCCTAGATGAAATGGGTCAATTCCTTGAAAGACACAATCTGCTAAAACTCATGCATAAGGAAATAAATTACCTGAATGGGCCTATATCTGTTAAAGAAACTGAATTAATAATTAATAACCTTTAAGGGTGCCTGGGTGGCTCAGTCAGTGAACGTCTGACTCTTGCTTCAGCTCAGGTCATGATCTCAGTGTTGTGAGATCAAGCCCCATATCAGGCTCTGTGCTCAGTGGGGAATCTGTTTGTCTCCCTGTTCTTCTGCCCCTCCCCCTGCTCATGCTCTCTCTCTCTCTAAAATAAATAAATCTTTTTAAAAATTAATAACCTTTAATTAATTAAAGCACAGATCCAAATGGTTTCACTGGTTAATTCGACCAAAGATTTAGAAAGAAATTATACCAATTCTCTACATAGCTTCCAGAAAACAGAAGCAGAGGGAATACTTTCCAATTCATTCTACAAGGCTAGGATATACCTTAATTCCAAAACCAGACAATGATATGAGAAAAGAAAACCACAGACCAGTATCTCTCATGAACATAGATGAAAAACCCTCAATGAAATAATAGTAAATCAAATCCAACAATATATAAAAATAAGTATACACCACAATCAAGTGGGCTTTATCTCAGACATGCAAGAATGGTTCAACATCAGAAAATCAATTAATGTAATCTATTACATCAAAAGATTAAAAAAGAAAAATCACATGATTGTATCAATAGATACAGAAAATCATCTGACAAAATTCAATATCTATATATGGTAAACACTCTCATAAAATTAGGAATAAAGTGAAAATTCTTCAACTTGATAAAGAATATTTACCAAAAAGCTACAGCTAACATCATACTTAATGGTGAGAAACTTGGAAGTGCCTGGCTGGCTCAGTCAGTAGAGCATGCAACTCTTGATCTCAGTGTCATGAGTTCAAGCCCCACATTGAGTGTAGAGCTTACTTTAAAAAAAAAATAGTGAGAGGGGCTCCTGGGTGGCTCAGATGGTTAAGCATCTGCCTTCGGCTCAGGTCATGATCCCAGAGTCCTGGGATCAAGTCCTGCATCGGGCTCCCTGCTCCTTGGGAGCATGCTTCTCCCTCTGCTTCTCTCTCTCTCTCTCTCCTTCTGTCTCTCATGAATAAATAAATAAATAATCTTTTTAAAAAATAGTGAGAAACCTGAAATTTCCTTAGTGATATAAGGAGTGAGGCAAAGATGTCCCCTCTCATAACTGCTTTTCAACATTGCACTAGAATTCTTAGCTAATGCAATAAGACAAGAAAAAGGAAATAGAAGGTATACAGAATGGGAAGGAAGAACTATAACTGTCTTTGTTCACAGATGACACATCATCTATGTAGAATATCCAAAAGAACTGACAAAAAAACCACCTGGAACTAATAAGTAATTATAACAAGGTTGCAGGACACAAAGTTAACATACAAAAGTCAATCATTTTCCTATCAGTGATAAACAAGTGGACTTTGAAATAAAAAAAACAAATTGTCATTTACATTAGCACCCCCCAAAATAAAATACTTAGGGATAAACCTAACAAAATATTCATGCATCTATATGAAGAAAACTACAAAATTCATAAATAAAATCAAGGAAGACCTAAATAAATGGTGAAATATTCCATGTTCATAAAGAGACTCAATATTGTCAATATGTCAGTTCTTCCTACATTTATCTATGTATTTAATGCAATCCCAATCAAAACCCCAGCAGCTTACTTTGTGTATATTGACAAACTGATTCTAAAGTTTATATAGAAGAGCAACTCAGTATTGAAGGAGAAAACATAGTCAAATGACTGACACTATCTGATTTCATGACTTAGTATAAAGCTACAGTAATCAAGACAGGAGGTCCTGGTAAAAGAATAGACAAATAGGTCAATGGAACAGAATTGATATCCCAGAAATAGACCCACTTAAATATAGTCAATTGGTCTTTGACAAAGGAGCAAAGGCAATACATTGGAGTAAATATAATCTTTCCAACAAATAGTGCTGGAACAATTGGACATGCCCATACATAAAAATTAATTCAGACACAGACCTTAAACCATTCAAAAAAAATTAACTCAAAATGGCTCATAGACCTCAATATATGGAAACAGACCAAAACTCCTAAAAGATGACATAAGAGAAAACCTAAATGACCTTGAGTATGGCAATGACATTGTAGATACAAAACCAAAGGCAAGATCCATGAAAGAAACAATTGAAAAGCCAAACCTTATTAAAATTAAAAACTTCTTCTCTGTGAAAGACAAGTCAGGAAAATGAAAGAAGACAAGGTATAGTCTAGGAGAAAATATTTGCAAAGACAAATCTGAAAAAGGACAGTTATCCACAATATATAAAGAACTCTTAAAACCCAATAATAAGAAAATTAACAACCCAATAAAAAATGAGCCAAAGACCTTAGCAGACATCTTACCAAGGAAGATATACAGATAGAAATTAAGCATTTGAAGAGATGTTCAACATCACATGTCATTAGGGAATTGAAAATTTCAAAAACAATGAGATACTGTTGCACACCTATTAGAATGATGAAAATCCAAAACACTGACAACACCAGATGAATGTAGAGCAACAGGAACTCTTATTGTTGGTGGGAATTCAAGATGGTACATCTACTTTAGAAGACAGTTTAATAGTTTTCCACAAAACTAAATATACTCCTACCATAAGACCCACCAATCATGCTCTTTGGCATTTGCCTAAATAAATTGAAAATGCATGTCTACACAAAAACTTGCACATGGAAGTTTCTAGCAGCTATATTTACAATTCCCAAAACTTGGAAGCAGCCAAGATGTCCTTCAGTGGGCGAATGGTTAGGTAAGCTATGGTACATCCAGACAATGGAATATTATTCAATGCTGAAAAAGAAATGAGCCATTAAGCCATGAAAAGACACAGAGGAAACTTAAATGAAGTTTAAGTTAAAGAAGTGAAGTGAAAGAAGCCAGTCTGAAAAGGCTACATGCTGTATGATTCCAACTACATGATGTCCTTGGAAGAGCAAAACTATGGAAAACATTTGCCAAAGCTTAAAGGAAGGGAGGAAGAAATGCATAAGCAGAGTACAAAAGTTTTTTAGGGCAGGGAAACTATTCTGTATAATATTATAATGGTGGATACACATTATTATACATATTGCCAATCCATAGAATGTGCAACACCAAGAGTGAACCCTCATATAAACTGTGAACTCTGGGTGATAATGTTGTGTCAATTCTAACAAGGTACCACTCTGGCACAAGTGTAATACATGTGTAGGGACATGAGGTATATGGAAACTCTTAGTACTTTGTACTCAATTTTGCTATAAACTTGAAAGCTCTAAAAAATAAAACTCATTAATTTCTAAAAAACCTAATAGGGATACAAAGAGAACACTTTTGGTAACACTAAGGATCCTGAATGCCACTCTTTACCATGATTCCCACACACCCAGACCCTTGTGCAGAGACCCAGGTCCAGAGGGGTCAGTCTGCTTTGGCCAGGGATGCAATGACTGCAGAGCTGTTTTCTCATGTAGAATCAGTCCCTTGTTCTGATTTCTTACTCTAGCACAATTTCAGACTATTTTGCTTGTGTCTAAGTCCATAAAACACAAGCATTAAGATAATGGGACTACGCTAGGAAAATATAACAGATCCTTAAAAATGAGGTAGTCTCTCAGCAACGGTCTTAACAGCACGATTTTTTTTTAATTAAAATTGACTTCAGTGCTCCAAAACATCAGAGTCTATCTGGACTTTACATCAACTGACTTGCCATCTTCTCTTGCATAGAAAAGGCTCAATAAAAGAACCTCAGGTTATTCAATCGCCATCATCATTGTCATTGTCATCAGCATCATTGTTATTCCTAATATTTTGGAGCACTTATTATATGCCAGGTGCAGTGTCAAGCACTTTGCATGTATTATCTCATTTAACTCTCCTAAAAGCTCTATGATCTAGCTGCTAATATTTTAAGTAACTTGCCTAAAGTCACACCCCTTGTGGGAAAGTAAAGTAGATGAAGCTAGAATCAGAACCCAGTCAACCTAATTCCAAAACCAATATTCTTAACCATGGAATCCTACAGCCTTTAAATAAGTAAGAGATAGTTTATGGTTTACGAACCCAGGCCAGACTGAAAGCTGCAATGTCTGCCTTCCCAGGGCCTGGGGAAGGTCCCCTCATCTGGGATCCTTCAGTACGAGCACCCCTTTACATTGCCACAAAAGTCCTCAAAAATATTTGGGAACACACAGGTTGAATCACTGCACATGACCTCGAGCTCATTGATGCCTGTTGGGGGTGAGACCCGTGTGTGTCAGCCTAACAAAGAGAAGATGGAAGACTTATCTGTTTATTTTGATAAATGTAAATGAATTCTATTCCTTGTCAAAATGTTATCAAGACCCCAATGAAATGAGCTCCGCTTTTTTTTTTTCCTTTTCAGGGTGAAGGGAGTGAAGGGGGAGTGAAATGAATGCTCAAGACAGATTGCTTTGATTTGAAATGAAAACAAACAACTTTAGGGGAAAAAAAGGCTTTCATTATTTTGGAGACCTTGGCATTCTTGCAGATACATTCATGAATTAATCATTAAAATTCTGAAATGTGGAATAAATCATGTGATTTTCAATGCCAGCCCACGATAAAGGGGGCCTCAAACAGTTATTAAGACACAGCACTCTAAGCTGCTGCAGCCTAGAATGACTTTTCTCCAGGAATAAAGTGGATGAGGTGTGTGTGTGTGTGTGTGTGTGTGTATAGGTGTGTGTGCACGCATGTGTCTAAGTCAGCCCTGAGGTCCCAGCCTGGAACGGTGTGCAAGCCAGTCCCAACCGTGTGTCACCACATATTAGCACTATTTAATACCTGCTAATGGAATGGCTCTGTCTGCCGTCGACAGCAGGATCAAAAGAGGGCCATGCAACTTTTAAATTATTAGCACTAATTAGGCAAATCAGAGAGGAGGAGGGCAACGAGACCAGAGAATGCATTAGAAGGAAAGCAAGGGGATCACTACCTACCTTGCACTGTCAAGATCCAGCTACCAAACAGCCAATTAGTGCCAAAGACCCTTCCGGAGTGATGAGACAATGGACGGGCCTGCCCCCATAGAAGCAGGATGGCTTCATTACAGTGGCTCCCTAATTAAAATGTAAAGGTTGCTGATTATTGCATAATTAAATAAGGTGGCAGGCGGTAGGAACCAGCTATCCAGGAGTTTCTAGGCCTCATGTTATTAAAGCCACCTCCATGGCCTCGCCTGTGGCCCTCCCACAAGGCAGGCCTGGAGCTGTCCAGAGTTCTGACAAACATTCTGACTTCTAAAAGCCGGGAGAAGGCAAAAGCGTTTCAACCACCCCCTTACCCCATTGACCAGTCCTGAGAATCACTGATTTTCTTTGGAACCCATTCTCAAACTAATTAGTCAGGAGAAAGAGGATGGAGCGGTGGAGAGTGGAAAAACCACCAAGTCTAATTAACTCCCAGCCACTGCAGTCTAGAGCTCTGAAGCCAAGGTTGTCTCCTGTTGATGTAACCTTTATCCCTCTTCTCTTTCACATGCCAGGAGGAAATTCTGTGTCCTTAAGAGCTTGATTGGGAGCTAATCCCAGGTTTGACAGAGAACCGAAGGTTGCTGAGCACAATACCACATCTATTCACAGTATGTGCCCATGTGAGGGCGTAACAGGGCAATGGACAAGATATACAGTCCCAGACCAGGAAAGAAGCATGATTTAAGATGCTTCTTAAGCACACACCAAGATTGAGTGTGATGAGGTCCTGGAGAAGTCATGCCAGGAAAGCCTTATCTTCTTAGAACTTTTAATCCTGCCCCCTCAGACTTTTTTATTTACTCTTTTCTTCTCTGTATCCTCTCCTATTGCCCTCCCCCTTTATTCTCCTTTCTTCCCTATTTTCTCTCTCATAGCTCTATTCTCTCTTTTCTTTCTTCCTCCAGATCTCTTCCTTCTCTGACTTTATGTCTCCTTTCTTCCATGACCTTTCTCCTGCGATGTGTTACCACTATAACCAGAACAAATACAAAGCTTTCATTCACTCACTCCTTGATTTTGATCATAGACTCCTTGGGACTTAGCTCATTTTTATTAGAATGGTCCAAATTATCATTGGCTCTACCAGAAACCTTGAACAAAGTCTGGAATGATGTTTGAGAGGAGATTTGGATCCTCAGGAGTCATGACAGAATGTAGGTGTATGAGCTAGTGTGAGCCTGGCTAAATAAATAAATAGATTCAATCATGTAATGATTCAGTGCAATAGAATTATATTTTTACTAAATAAAAGAAATAAGCACTATATTCTATTTCTGAGAAATAAAACATCACAGTCCATATAACAGCCCAAGGAAGATTCAGGTCAAGGATTGAGCTCTTCTCCTCAGTTATTCAAAGACACAGGCTGAGAGTGGCCCTAACATTTTCAACAGCGGCTTCTATGACATCCAAAAAAAGAAACAAGTGGAGACTGTGCATGAGAGATTTGGGGCCAGACATGGAAGTAGCACACACCATTTCTACTCATGCTCCATTGGCTAGAATTCAGTCATATGACCACATGTAACTATAAAGGATGCTGGAAATCCTTAAACCATGTGCCATAAAGAAGAGAAAACTGATTGATTGTCCATTTAGCAATCTGTCCTGAACGACAGATGGGACAGTGGTAAAGATAGAGTCATAGGCAGAGAAATAAAGACTGAACCCAGAGCCATGTCCACACAACAGCAGACAAGAAGTCTTGCCACAGAACTTGTCCTGGGAAAGAGGGACAAGGTTAAACAGCCAGAGGGCCACTTCTGCCCAACCAAGATGCCCTTAGAGCCATGAAATTCAGTTTTAGAATCAGGCAGACATGGAATTAAATCCAGATCCAACTCCTTCAAGGTATGTGTCCTTAAACAAGATATTTCCATGAGCCTCAGTTTTATCACCTATAAAATGAAAGAGAAATAACATTTATTTTTATGGTGTCCCTAAAGATTATACAATATAAAAAATGCAAAATTCTCTGGCATGCAGTAAGTACTCAATTGATGGTAACACTGACACTCTTACCACGCTCACCGCTACTGCCATATTCCTGTTCTTACAATTTCTTCTCTCTGTCATGGATGCTCCCTTCTTATTTCCCCACTTAATCCAAGTCCCATCTTCTCCATGAAGTCTTTCCCTTTTATGTAGTTTCCAATGACTTGCCTAAAATCCATGCCATCCATTTGAGCACTTTATTAAAGTTTATCAGTATGAATACAAGCTCCATGAGGTCCAGACTATTATTTGTTTATTTGTTGTATCCCAGATCCTAGTACAGTGTTTGGCATATGATAGATCCTTAACTATTATTATTATTAAATGAATAGTCAATGAACATGAGATATACTCACGTCAAAGAGTCTGATGCCTGCTCTTTATTGCCACAGAATCATATTGCTTTGAGGTTATTCTCTAATTTTCCGTGTCAGTTAGTCTTGTCTCCCTGATGAAATTGAATTCACAGTAGCCAGAGTGATCTTTTTAAAATGTAAATTGGATCCTTTCATTCCTCTGCTTGACCCCCTCCAATGACTTCTCATCACCCTTAGAATAAAACCCAAACTCTTCACTGCAGCCTATAAGACCCTGCAAGACCTGGTCTCGTCATCCTCTCTCCGTTTATTCTACTTTCCTTCCCCTTCACTACCCTTGAGCCTCACAGGCCCTTAATACACCAAGATTGTTCCCACCTCACAGACTTTATACTAATCATCCCTTATTCCTGAGATACTTTCCCCAGGTGTATTCTCACAGCTGGGTCCTCCCATCATTCAGAACTCAGCTTAAACATTACCCTTTCAGAGGTCTTCTCTTGACAACACTATATAAATTAATTCTCCTTCCATCAGTCATTCACTGTCTTGAGTTGAATTCTCCAGGAAAGAGACCTGTTGGCAGGAAGTGTACAGGACCAGCATTTTGCGGGGGAGGCACAAGAGAAGGGAGTGTGAAAGAAACGACAGTGAGCAGTGAAGGGTTAAGCTGACATACATTCACAACAAAAAAACTGAATTGATCCCACTGGGAGCACTGAGTGGAGGTGGCCCTTTAGATCTGCCCTCCTCTGACTCAAGGGGGCTGGGCCTTGTACCTCTACACCAGCCAGTCTCTGGGTGCAGGCTGCTCATGTGAAGGGGACACTGCCTTAGGAAAGGCGACCCTCTCATGGAAGACAGTTCTCAGAGAGTGATTCAGCTTAGAGCTGTCAGCCAACAACAGTCCCAGTAACAGGGAAAATAAGCACCAGTATCCTTTTTTTTTAATATTTATTGTTACGTTAATCACCATACATTACATCATTAGTTTTTAATGTAGTGTTCCATGATTCATTGTTTGTGCATAACACCCAGTGCTCCATGCAGAACGTGCCCTCTTTAATACCCATCACCAGGCTAACCCATCCCCCACCCCCCTCCCCTCTAGAACCCTCAGTTTGTTTTTCAGAGTCCATCATCTCTCATGGTTTGTCCCCCCCTCCGATTTCCCCCCCTTCATTCTTCCCCTCCTGCTATCTTCTTCCTCTTTTTTTCCTTAACATATATTGCATTATTTGTTTCAGAGGTACAGACCTGTGATTCAACAGTCTTGCACAATTCACAGCGCTCACCATAGCACATACCCTCCCCAATGTCTATCACCCCGCCGCCCCCTCCCTCCCACCCCCCACCACTCCAGCAACACTCAGTTTGTTTCCTGAGATTAAGAATTCCTCATATCAGTGAGGTCATATGATACATGTCTTTCTCTGATTGACTTATTTCACTCAGCATAACACCCTCCAGTTCCATCCATGTCGTTGCAAATGGCAAGATCTCATTCCTTTTGATGGCTGCATAATATTCCATTGTGTGTGTGTGTGTGTGTGTGTGTGTGTGTGTGTGTGTGTGTGTATACCACATCTTCTTTATCCATTCATCTGTCGATGGACATCTTGGCTCTTTCCACAGTTTGGCTATTGTGGACATTGCTGCTATAAACATAGGGGCGCACATACCCCTTCGGATCCCTACATTTGTATCTTTGGGGTAAATACCCAGTAGAAGCACCAGTATCCTAAAGGGGGATATTTTGCTGGACCATTATGTCATGTGCTATACTCCACCCCCTGTGCTACTGAGATCTGCTTCTTTGTTTGCTCCCTTCTGTGAACAACTCTTTGGAGATTCTTCAGCTCTTTTTCTAGGCAAACTCACAAGAAGAAAATTAGTGGAATAAATCCAGCCCCGACCACCATGGCTGCCCTCATGATCCTCCCCAACTCCTACTCATTCTGGATTCCCCACCCTTTAAAACAAGCATGCTGGTTCATGGCTTACCTGGTGATGGGCCTGAGCTATGTCACCATGGCCTTCTTGGGCCATGGTTGCTTCATTTACCCATTTACTAATAAATCAGGCAAGAAAGGCCACCATAGATCATCTGGGTGACAAATACATTCTTCCCTTCTCCCATTGTGCAGTAGCAGCCTACTTTTTGATGATAATCAGAGGCAATTGCCAGGAGCCTAAAGTGACCAGGTGGTGCCATAGCTTAAGGTATATGTGATTCTTGCTATGGCTCCTTGTTGGCAGCACCACCCCCCACACCCTGCCCTGGAACCACAGAGCCCAGAGGTGCTGGATGCTTATCCCTGAAAGGAATGATCTGAGTAGTATGCCACCCAACCTAGTCCACTCTCTGTCCTACAAAACCCTGCTTTATTTTCCCACGTGGCACACTTCTTATGTTCTGTGATTATCTCATTAGTATTTCTTGTGTTATTTGTTTCTAGTTCCAGAATATAAGGGCTTATTCAATTCCATATCCCAGTGCCTAATACAGTGCCTGCCTGAGAGGAGATGCTCACTCAGTATTTGCTGAGTGAATGAATGGTTGAGAGATTGGTCCGAACAACATAATTGTAGAGTCCTCAAGGGCAGGCTCTGCTCCCTGCTGTTCTCAGAGCACAGAGCAGTGACTCAGAGAATACTTGATTGACCTGCCTATCCCCTCTCACAGGTCACTTATGACTCTCCAAATGTGAGAGGACTCCCTAACACAATCGTGGGCTATTTTTAGTCTGTTTTTTCCTCTCTGGTCTATTATGGTGGTAAGAAGAGGCTGGCTACCTGGGGCTTGCAGTAGCTCTAAAGAAAACCAATCTTCCTCTCTCCGGAAAATCCTAGGAGGTGTCCTCTATACCAGGTTCCTGGGCGACAACCACCCAGGCTGTGCTAGCTGAGAGCTGTGTGATTACATTTTTTAGTTTTCTGGCTGGAGGTACCTGTGGAAGTGATTATTGAGGTACACACAGGAGCTGGAGTCTCTCCTCCCTCCCACAGACCCACAAACACAAGTTTCTCCCTCTCCTTCTATGGTTCCATCTTTTCTCATTAGATGACATTCTGGGGCCTTAGAAAATTTCTCTGATGCAAACTCTAACGGGCCTCTTCCAACTAATTAGATTGTGTGCTGGAAGGCTGACTGTAGACTGTGTTAATAATTTTCTATTCAGGGCTTAACATGCTCATCTAGTTTGACTATTGGAGAGGAAATTCTTTTCTTCTTAGAGAGAGAGAGCACAAGGAAGAGTGCATAAGGAAACAGGTTTTCTCCTTGAGATTCTTCCATAAGCACGAAGGAGAGATGTAATGATGCTCTTCCCACGGAGGTTTTAGAGGGGTTTGCATGTGGCTTGGAAAGATAACTCTAAATCACTGGTTCTAACCTTTCTCAATTATGAGTCACTGTCATGATTCCCTTGAGATGGAAGGAAGGAGGGAGGATCATCCTTTTTATAGGTGAGAAGTCTTGGAAAGACAAGCTCGTGCAATGGATCTGGAATCAAAGTGGCCACACCCCTTACTAGCTGTGTGATCTGTCTTGCCAATATATGGAGCAGGATTTTGGAACATCCTGGAGTTGAACCCTAGCTCTACTACTTACAGCTCTGTGGCCTTGAACAAGTTCCCTCTTCTATAAACCTCAGTGCTCTCATCTATAAAATGGGATGATAATAATACTGTCTGGGTGTGTTCAGAGCATTGAGTTAGAAAATCAATGTCAAGTGTTAAGCACAGTGCCAGGAATATAATAAATGCTCAAAAATGGGCATTGTATTTCTAATCTGTAAAATGGGATATTAATAGAATCTGCCTCCTGGGATTTGTTGTAAGATTTCAATGAGATGATGTACATGGTGATTTGAACAGTACCTATAGTATGTGTCTTAGTCAGCTCAAGCCACCATAACAAAATACCATATATTGGACAGAAATTTATTTCTCACAGTTCTAGAGGCTGGGAAGTCCAAGACAGTTTCCAGAAGGACTTAATTCCTAGTGAGAGCTCTCTTCTGGCTTGCAGATGACTGCCTTCTTGCTATGTGCTTGCATGGTGAAGAGAGAGGGATCGAGATCTCTGATGTCTCTTCTTATAAGGACATTAACCTGGAAGGATCAAAGACCCACCCTCATGACTTCAGTTAACCTTAATTACCTCCTAAAGACCCTTGTCCAGATACAGTCACAACAAGGGTTAGGGTTTCAACATATAAACATGAGCAGAAGGGGAGGACACATTTCAGTCCATAGCAGGATGAACTCAATAAACATTAGTTACTGTAATAACAATTTGTGTTATTATTGCCCAAGGAATTTCCCTGGTGCTCAGATCAAACTGACATCTTAAGTCTGTCTTCTCTCCACAAAATTTTCTGAATCACTGATTTTCAGCAAACACCCTTACTGTTCAGAATCATGCTTGTGCTCTTCAACTGAGTCTGACTCTACTGGATGTCCAAATCCCCTCGGATCCACCAAGTCATTTCTGCGTACTCCTCCCCCACTTTGGGTATGTTTCTGCTTCTAATGGCCCTCACCTGCACCTTTTCTTTGAAGGCCTGTCCCTGGGCTACTGGAGATGTTTTGTCTGCTCAGGCAGGCAGCTGTGAGTTTCTGGGAAGTTACTCCCCCTGTGGTCAAGACAACTTTGAGATATAACTTATATTCCAGGGCTCCCTTACGGCATCAGGCTGAAGCCACCCTCTATGAGACTTTGTCTAGAATTGAACTCTTGCTTGGCAACTTCTCCTTCCTAGACCTACCTCCCCAAATCCTTACCCATTCTTGGGTGCCCTTCCTTGATAAACCTCTTGTACAGAGGTCCTCATTTCAGAGTCTGTTCTGGGGCACCCCACCAAAACATCAGCTCAACCCTCAGGCCCTCTGTGACATTGTCCCTGGCCCTCTAAGCACTTTTACATGTATTAACCTAGCAATGCTTCATAATAACCCCATAGGTAGATGCATCAATTATCCCCATTTTGCAGATAAGAAAAAAAATGATATAAAGAAATGTCAAGTACCTTGCCCAACATCACATAGCTAGTGAGTAGCTCAGATACATATTGACATCTCTTTTTGTGCCATTCTCTTCATGTACTCCTTGCCTACATGTGAACTCTTCAGGGCAGGAACTCCTTTTGGCACCCCAGCAGATTTCTTAGAAGGTAGTATCCATCAAGGGCTTGGGAAATACTGAATGAATGAATGAATGAATGACCTGAACAGCTGTTCAGTAGCTGCCTGGATCTTCCAGATAAGGCAGGTCAATTATTCACCTGCCCAGGTGTCTCATCTCATGTTATTCTCTGTTGGTCTCAAAAATGGCCATAACATTCATCCTTACAGCAAAACCTTCAGAGGATTTCAAATCAACTCAATCATAACCACCAACTGCTATTCTCAGAGCTCCACATTACCAGTTCTATCCACAAATCCAGGCTCCAGGCTGACAGGTAGGAGGTAATCAGCAGCAGCAATGATAATGATATCCACTGCTTATTGATTGCTTGCTAAAAATACCTTACTACAGTCCTATGTAGTATAATCTATCATTGTCCCCACTTATAAAGGAGGAAATTGAGGACTGGAGAGCTTAGATTACCTTCCTGATGTCACACAGTGGGTAAGAAAAGGAGCTGGGATTTGGACCTAGTTTCATCTGGCTCCAAGTCTCATTCTGTTAGCCCAAAGTCTTTAAATTGAGGCCACAGGCCTAAAAGACCACCAGCTATACTTTGTTTGACCTGGAAAGTGGTTTTCTTTAATTTTTACTTAATTGGTGGGGCACCTGGGTGGGTCAGGTCTGCCTTCAGCTCAGGTTATGATCTCAGGGTCCTGGGATTGAGTCCCACATGGGGCTCCTTGCTCAGCGGGGAGTCTGTTTCTCCCTCTGCCTGCAGCTCCCCCTGATTGTGCTCTCTCGCTCTCTCTCTCTGTCAAATAAATAAATAAAATCTTTAAAAATTTTACCTAATTGGCAACATTTTAAAATGTCTATTTCACCAAATAAAATCTGGATTTTTAGCTTCTCTTGAAAATAATCAGATCTGGTACCTCAGAACCCACATTCCAGCATAGACATAGTTGATGAAGCTGAATAAAGGCTGCTCCCTATTTATTAATGGGACATTATTTATCAAAGGGAAACCCAGAAACAACCTAAACATCCATCCATAGTGGATTGGTTAAGTAAATTGTGTCATGTCACTCAGCAGAAATACTAGGCAGCCTTTAAAAAGTGAAAAATGACTCATTTGCAATGTTATTCTTTTAGCATTATTTGAAAGATAATACTGAGAAAAACATTCAAATGTCCATCAATAGTGACTGGTTAAATAAATTGTGGCATATTTATATTCAGTAATTGATTACTGTAGAGTGGCAAAAAAGAAATGAAAAAGTTGTCTGTATACTTGATATAGAGAGTTCTCCCAGATACATTGTTAGGTTGAAAAAGCAAGGTGAGGAACAACATTTATAGTGTGCAACCTTTTGCAGAAAAATAAAAACATATATGCATATCTCCTTATATAATCATAAAGAGATTCTGGAGGAAGACGCAAGAAATGAATGACAGTTATTGGTGAGAGGAATAGTCAGATAGGGTACAGGAATGAAAGAAGGCTCTTCACTGTAAATCTTTTTGTATTCTTTTTAACCATGTGAATGTATTCCTAGGTAATAAAATTAAATATTTAAAATTTTGAATCATGTTGTAGAAGTATCTTTAACTACATGGGGAAATGCTTACAATACATCGTTAAAGGGAAAAGGCAGTTTATGAAGCAATGTTTGAACTTGAGCAAGTCACATTTCTCTGAACCTCAATTTTCTTACCTATAAAATGACAAAAATGATTACCTGCCTCACAAGGTTGTGGTAAGGATAAGATGAGATCAGAGTAAGAAAAACATAGGTTAATAAAATGCATAGTTAATATTTAATAATTACAGCTACTAATGACCCCATAAAAACAATAGGAGGCTTACATACACTGTTGAACATAATTATCTATAGGTGGTGGGATACAGGTGGTTTTATTTTCTTTGTTCATTTTGAGATTTTGCAATTTTGCCATGAAGAATATACTTTCCTTTTGTAACCATCTCAAAAGAACAATGGAAATACTACTTATAAAGTGACAGAAAACAACATTTAAAGTATCTTTCAGGGCACCTGGGTGGCTCAGTCAGTTAAGTGGCTGCCTTCGGCTCAGGTCATGACCCCAGGGTCCTGGGATCGAGCCCCGCATCAGGCTCACTGCTCATCGGAGAGCCTGCTTCTCCCTCTCCTTCTGCCTGCTACTCTGCCTACTTGTGCTCTCTATCTCTCTATCAAATAAATAAATAAAATCTTTAAAAAAATAATAAAAAATAAAGTATCTTTCAAAGCCCTCCCCATCTCTGTCCCAACTTTATCAGCAGGTGCCAAGAGGTCTGTGCATGCAGATCAGCAGAGTATAGATGACACTTACCTGGGAAATCACTGAGCTGTGGGGTCACAGTCCATCAAAAGGAGCATCTAGAAGGTTCATCTGGTGGGAACACCCAGAGCTGAGGATGCATACCCCTCCAGGTGGGGATCCTGCACTGGCTCAGACTCCACTGAGTCAGTCCTCAGGATATATCTCCAGACCCCAAACACAACAATCATAATCACAGACCCTTAACCAAGACCTGAATGCTGACCAGGTGCCACTCTAAGGCTTTAGGTGTATTAATGCAGTTAATCTTCATAACAGCGCTGACATATTTCCCCTTTTACAGATTAAGAAACTGAAGTACAGAGTAGCTAACTAACTTGCCCAAGACTGAACAGCAAGTAAAGAACAGAGCTGGGATTTGAACTCCATTAATCTAATTCTAGAGCATGAGTTCACAATCTCTATATTTTGTTTTGAACAATGTTCATTGGTGGTCAGGCTTTATGATGAAAATGATTTTGGTTTTGGTAAGAATCAAACATCACTAAAAAGATAGTTAATAGATGATAGATAGATAGACACATAGATGATAGATAGATAATAATGATGATAGATAGATGATAGATGATAGATAGATAGATGATAGATAGATAGATAGATGATAGACAGACATCAATCTGATGAACAAAGCAAGGTATAAATCCAGATATCATAATTGTGGTTAAATCCAAGTGCCATAGAATGTATGGAAACTGGTTGCTTTGTGAGTGTCATCAACTGGGAATATGAAAGCAGTTTGAATTTCAGGACTGGAATCAGACATTGCGATCAGAGCCCCTCTCAAAATGCTGCCAAATACTTATCCCATCCAGTGACCAGATGCTCATTGCACCTTGGGGCAGCCCATGCTAACTTTGGACATCTCTGACTGTGGAAACCTATTACCTTAGGGTCTCCCAAGGAGACTACTTTCTAAAGAAACCCTCATTTGGGGCACATAAGTCTTGGTCTGTTTGTTGAAACAAGGGTACAGTTGGTTTGTATTTGTTCCAGATGTCCTGCCCAGCAGAGGTCACAGTCTGAATAGAATATGGTCCCAGGTCTCTACCACCTCCCACTGCAGTCAGATCTTGGAAAATGTATGTGTGCATTTCCAGGTGGCCTTGAGGATGGTGGTTTGGCAGCCCTGGCTATTGCAGCTCGGGGCCCTGTCCCAGGTGCCTTCTCTACCTCTCCTGTGTCTCCCATTTCACTCTGAGGGCACTCTCTCAGTGTGAGTTTGTCAGTAGCTGTTGCGGTCACTGGGCTGGTCTTGCACTTCATTTTTTAGCCTGTTAAGTTTAATGCTCCCGTGCTTGGTAAAATACAGGGAACAGCTTCTCCTTGAGGGTGTAATGGTGGTTTTAATCTTGTCTCAGAGATTCTACCCAGATACATACATTTTATATTTATTTACTGCATGCTGTGGATTCCCAGATCAGCTAGCATGGCTTAGTTAAATTGGGGGAACTATCAAAGCAGAGAAGCTCTTTCTAATCATTGACTTCTTAAGAAGAGTGCCTTTTGTGGCAAAAATCCCCGCTCCCCACCCATGGCTCCCTCAATCTACACTGGGAATCAAGTAATCAAGGTGTTATCTTTGACTCTCCTTTGCCCCCCTCATAGTCCATCTACCATCGAGTCCTATTGGTTTATCCTCCAAAATGGATCTCAAACTTATGCATGTGCCTCCATCTGTACCACCATCCCTTAGCTACCACCAGCTCCTCCCTGGACTGCTGCAAACAGCTTCCTAACTGGTCCCCTGCTTCTCCTCCTGCTCCTATCCAATCCATTAAACAAATTGCAACCTGAGGAGCTTTTTGAGTTATAAACAGATCATGTAATATCTCTCCCCTGCTTAAGCTCTTCAATAGCTCCCACAAGCTTAAAGTCCAAGTTCTTAGCACAGTCAACAAAGTCCTGCATGATCTGCCCTGCACAGCTATCTGACCTCCACTGCCATCATTTGCCCTTTGTGCATTATAGTTCAGCCATGCTCTCCATTAGGGTTTTCCCAGAAGCTGTCCTAGAGACAAGAGTTTTGGTTCACGTAGATAATTTGAGAGAAGATCCCAGGAAGCATGGTGAGGGAGAGGGAAAGTGTAAGGGCACATTAATGAGTAGATTACCTCTGTGAACAAATGGGGATCAGCTCTGCTGGGGACCCTCTGTGTGGACATGCCTCAGAGTCATCCTGCTCAGAGTGAGGAAAGTGGGGAGTTTATCCACCATGTCCCATCCCTCACTGTTGAGCATCATTCTAGGGACATAACTCCCCAGTGCTCTGTCAGGTGTCCATCCAGGGCTGAAGAATACTCTTGGGATGCCTGGGTGGCTCAGTCATTAAGCATCTGCCTTTGGCTCAGGTCATGGTCCCAGGGTCCTGGGATTGAGTCCCACATCAGGCTCCCTGCTCAGCGGGAAGCCTGCTTCTCCCTCTCCCACTTCTTCTGCTTGTGTTCCCTCTCTCACTCTCTCTCTCTGTCAAATAAATAAAGTCTTTAAAAAAAAAACCCAGAATACTCTTAGACAGGAAGACACAGGAAGCCATGACTACCTGGACAGACTGAGGGAATCTGGTTGGAATACCACCAGCATCTGGTACTTCAGGACTAGTCAGAGTGTGATCCCCAAACCAGCTACCATCCACAAAAAGTAACCAGTCTGTGATGAGATGAGAAGCCTGGGCCAGAATGTCAAACAACTACATCATTAAAACACACTGCTAGAGTCTACTGACATTTTATCATAGTAAGACTTTCTCAATGAATGAAGCCATGCATTACTGCACACTCTGAGATAAGCTTCTTACCACATCTCTGGCATGGAGTCACAGACTGGCACTTCAAATAGTCCTGTATATTATCCTCTGTGTGTCGCTAGAACACATTGAGTTTATAACTACCACATGATCTCTATCCTTGCCATTCCCACTGCCTGTTATTTTCCTCTGGTCCTTCTCAGCCTTCACATGGCCCCACCTCAGGAAGGCCTCCTTGACTCCCCATGTAAAATATCCACCGACCTGTTATCCTTTGTCACAGCACCTTGTTTATCCTCTTCAAAAGGTGCTAATCACAATGTACTTAATCTATTTGTTTATTGGTTGGAATGTTGTCCATCTCCTCACTTGAATATATGTGCAATGGGGACAGGAATCTGGCCTGTCTCCTTTGCCATCATATCACCAGCATCAAGCACAGGGTCAATGCTCAATAAACACAGAATGGATGAATGGATGAATGAATGAATGAATGAATGAATGAATGAATGAATTTGCAGCCAAGTCCATTCAAACTTTCTTATGGGATGTCCTCCTCCTTTCAGAAGGTGCTTAGTGTTGATGTGCCCTCCCCTTGGTATCAAGCAGGAACACAGTTCCCCCACACTCAACATCATGCTCCCATGTGAGACCCCAAATTGCCGCTCACCCACTGTGATATCCACATCTTGATAGCAGTGCTCCAGTATCTGACTTCTCAGGCCTAAGCATCTTCTCCATCCCTGAAATGTAGTATACCAATACCTTTGGAGGAATCTACCTGTGTGGTTAAGAGCACTGGCTTAGCAATTAGACACATAGAGCTTCAAACTCCAGCCCCGCCCCTGACCAGTTGAGAACTTGGGTGGCTGAGTTCATTCCTGTGAGCCTCAATTTTCTCACCAGGGCTGTTATAGGGATTAAAATAGACAGCAGGGTTTTTCAACGTGGGCGCTACTGACATTGTAAACTGGGTAATTGTCAAGGGTAGGACTGGGGGTGCTGTCCTGTACATTGTAGGATGTTTAGCAGCATCCCTGGTTTCTATCCACTAGATGCCAGTAGCAACCCTCTCAACATCATGTGACAATCAAAATATATCCCCAGATATTGTCAAGTGTCCCCTGGGAGGAAGGGGGGCACAAAATCCCTAGCCACTGGTATGGAGTATTTAACAAAGTGCCTGGCAAGTTTATTGCACCTTGTACCTCAGTCTCCTTACCTGTATAATAGGCATAAGAATGGTGCCTGATTCATAGATTGGTGTGAGGAGTAAATGAGATAACCTAAAGGATGTAAATGGGTAATATAATATGAAGGAGTAAATAAGATAGTACAATGTAGGAGACTTAGCAGAATACCTTATACATACTAGAGCTTTTAAAACAAAAGGGAGGTGATGGGTTTGTTAATTAATTTGATTGTGGTAATCATTTCAGAATGTATACATGTATTAAATCACCACATTGTATTCCTTTTTTTTTAAAGATTTTATTTATTTATTTGAGAGAGAGAGAGAATGAGAGATAGAAAGCACGAGAGGGAAGAGGGTCAGAGGGAGAAGCAGACTCCCTGCTGAGCAGGAAGCCCGATGCAGGACTCGATCCCGGGACTCCAGGATCATGACCTGAGCCGAAGGCAGTCGCTTAACCAACTGAGCCACCCAGGCGCCCCACTGTATTCCTTTTAAAAATCCCATTGTATAACCTAAATATGTACAATTTTTATTTGTCCATCATACCTTAATAATGCTGGGGAAACAAGAAAGAAAGCATGCTGTTTTCTGTAAAGAAAAATGAACAAATAAAACAAATAGCTATTTTTATCATTAAAGCTCGATTGGTTGCAGTTACTCCTATTTGTATGAAATCCTTCATTTAATTACTCTTCTGAGTTCAATCCAATCACTCACATAATTTTTGCAGAAGGCTTTGCTATTCACACTGTATCCCCAAGACCTGGAGCCCTTCTCTTAATCCACCAGCTACTCTGGGGCTTCCCAGATGTCAAGATACCAGATCACCTTCCAAACCCAGTAGGCCTAGCTGTGTAAGGAGCCTCAGGGTTATATGTTCCACTCAACTTTGGAGCATTTGGTTATTTCATCTTGGCCACCTAGTCTGACAACTTCAACTGAGTCAGAATTTTAAAGATTGGTGGTTGAGTTTCCAGAATACCATGATTTTCCTGTCCACTTGAACCTTCTTCATTACTAAGGCCTATAATGGGCATCATATACAGGTCCAGTTAGAGTATTTTAAAAAAACATTGCAGTAAATCAGTTCAATAAAGCATTTGAGGGCACTGAGCTCTTCTTTATATTTTCCTAAGGGCCCAAAGAATGAGACATAGCCTCCTAATAAAGCAAAAGACTGTGGTCAGTGGTCAGTCATAAGAAAGAGTCACCAAGGAAATGTAACTTTTATAAAAAGGAAGGGAGAAAAGTGGTGGCTCCCTATCTTTGAAGACCTCAGGAATTGGGCAGTTTCAGATTTCCATGTGCTCGAAGGAAGGGCTGGTACCATGGATCTCTGCAGGACCCTCCCAGTTCTGAGGTTCTAAGCAGCTTCTCTCCAGGCACCCTGCTTCCCCTCAGGCTCTGTGCATGGGTAAGACCACACTTCTAGCCATCCAGCCCAGTCAGGCACCCAGCCCACCTCCTCTCTGGCCCCTGCCTCAGCTGATTCTTCTACAGAGTTGAACCCCACCCCAATTCCAACCATGAGTAGCTGCTGCCATGGCCATGGAAGGGATAGGAAAGACAGGCCTCCCAAATACAAAATTCCAAATTCATTCACTCATCCGAGCAATATCTCCTAAGTGCCTGTGCTGTGTCTGCTGCTCTACCGGTATCAGGGTTTCCAGGATGAAGCTTCCTTTAATCTTGCCCTCAAAGATTCAAAACCTAGCATACTTAGAGGTCTTATTATTCACATGCCAAAATGTGACTGTGAGTTTATATATGTACTTTTTAATCATTCCTGGCGGAAATCTTTTTAAGATTATGGATGTCACTGTGCCTTAAACAGAGTAGGTGGCTTAGCACAGTCCACCTTTTGCCTGGAGCTCTAAGGCTGTGACTGAGAGCCCCAGATGCTGTATGGCCCTGTAACACGGAGCAACCCTCCGCAGTCCCTACTGTGATTTTTATCATGTTCTTATTGCTCCTTTCTCTGCCACCATCCTCTTTCACCCAACTGCAGCAAGAGTCTGCCTGCTCTTTCTTTTTTTAAGATTTTATTTATTTATTTGATAGAGAGAGAAGGAACACAAGCAGGGGGAGTGGGAGAGGGAGAAGCAGGCTTCCAACAGGGAAGCTTGATGCTGGGCTCGATCCCAAGACCCTGGAATCAGGACCTGAGCCGAAGGCAGATGCTTCACGACTGAGCCACCCTGGCGCCCCAAGATTCTGCCTGCTTTTAACAAACCACCATGTTCAATAAGCATATGTAATGGAGCAACAGCTTGACAGGAATTCTTCCTCACCTCTCCGGCTCTCCAGATGTGCCCTAGATATGCTCCTCCATCCATGAACTCCAAGCAGTGGGTACTATAATGACACCCATTTTACAGATGAAGAATTGAGTCTCAGGTTAAGCAACTTGCCTAAAGTCACAGTAGTTGAGCCAGAACTCAAACCCAGACTGACCAGTTCCCAAGATCTAATCCTTATCCACTCCCAGAATATACTACTACTGGGGGGATGTAACCCTAGCTGGGATGATCAGAGAGCTGCTTGGCTCTATCCAAATCTAGATGGTTATGAGTTTAAAAGCAATTATGTCTGGATACCCCACAGTTATCTCTTTAGCATCTAATGCTGTCAGAGATATGAGAGAGCACATCAAGTCCTTGAGAAGCTCAGCGAACATGGGCAAGAATCAGTCAAGGGACATTACCAGACAGCCCATAAGGAAGGTACAGGTGCCATAAGGCTTCAGAAGGAATGGTTCAGTGGAACTGAGCCACCTCAACTCAAGGTTCTGATTTCCACCATGGACGTGCATTCAGCCCTGAATCAGAACACCTGAAAGAGGGATGGGAGGTATGAGTTCCCTGTGACTGAGGCTGTTCTAGCATGGACAAGGGTCAGAGGTGCTGTGCTGTGCAGAGACAGGATATGTGTCTCCAAAGATTCTTGCATCCATTCAATAAATGGTGATGGAACACTTACAGCATGCGAGGCACAGTGCTAGGCCCATGGAACAGAACAGGCAAGGCCTCAGGGAGCTTGAATTCCAGTGGCGGAGGTAGTCAACAACTAGATAAGCCAGAAAATTAGAGATAACAAGAAGCAAATGGGAAAGGAGTTACTTCAGATGTGGGGGAAGACCTCTTCCCCCTTCAGGGACAGTCTTTCCGAAGAGGTGACATGTGAATTAGGACAGGAAAGGAGGAGCAGGAGCCATGTAAGAAGAGCGGCCAAGCACATGAAGGAGTACGTGAGAAGGCTCTGAGTTCCCCCAAGGCCCATGTGGTTGAAAGCTCTCTTCCAGCTTTGCAGACTTTGCAGGTAGAGCTGCCCACAGGAAAGAAGCACTACAAAGAGGGCTTGATAGCAAGTAGGCAGCTGTCTCCTCTGTGACTTTGGTGTTAAGAGCTGAGGGGAGAAGATGGAAGGAACAGAACCTCCAGACCACCTGCTACAACTGATGACCCTGAACATTTGATAATACATACTGATATAATAATTGAAAATAATAATGATAAAAATAAAGAGACCAGTAGTCAGGGAGCAATGTTGTTCATGGCAAAAGTATGTGGTCTTTTTCAGCTTCAAAAAAGGACAAGGAGAGAGCAGCATTATTCATTCTTTCTCCTTCCTGTGACATGCCTGAGAAGCCCAGGGATTTGCCTCACTACCAATAGCCAATCTGTCCCTCACCTGTGAGGGCATTCCTGCTGGTTCCAAGTCCCTCCTGGGACCCCAGGCATCATGGTGTTCACAGGTTTCCCCACCGCTGGAGACATATGCTGCCATCAAGCCCTCGTGGCAGGTGGATAGTGGGTTTGGGACACCCCTTGACTGTGAGCCCTATGAGGGCAGAACCAGGTCTTAACCATCCTTGGGTTCCCAGTGCCTCCCCTGGGGCCTGGTGCATAGCACATGCTCCATAAGTATCAGCTGGAAAGAGGAAGGGAAAGACAGAAGAATGGATGGATAGAGAAATAGGTCAATCATCCACCTCCAGTCAGGGCAAGCTGCTTATAGCTATTCAGTAAATAACTAATTGACATTGACAAGCAAATGGTAGAACTCAATAAAATACTCATTGTTGTTGGTGGTAGTTGGGCTAGACTTTGAATAACAGTTTCTATAAAATACTGATTCAGAGTACCCCAGAATACCTCCTCTGACATTCAGATCAAATAAAAGGACATTGTAGTATAGTGCACAAGGACCACAGTTGGGGCCCAGGTTCTGCCACTACCAGGTTTGTGATCCTATGCATATTTTCATAAGCTTCTGTTTTCTCCTATGGAAAGTGGGAGTGAGTATGCCCACCCCAAAGAGATGTGGTAGGAATAAAATGCTATTTTTGAGAACACTTTTGGGTTTTTGTTTGTTTTTTCAAATCAATATGCATTTATTGGGTACTTACTGTATATCCATCACTAAGAGAGTGCTGGAGAGAAAGATAAAAGATAGTGCCTACATTGGGGATTTCACAATCTAGCAATTAAGATAGACCCTGGAATGGGGATGTGTTGGCTAATTTTGTGGGTCAATGTGGCTGGGCCATGGTGCTCAGCTATTTGGTCAAATACTATTCTGGATGTTTCTGTGAAGATGTGTTCTTAGATGAGATTAACATTTAAATCAGTGGACTTGAGTAAAGCAGATTGCCCTCTATGATTAGGCAGGTTTCATCCCATCAGTTGAAGTCCTGAATAAAGACTGATCTCCCTTGATCAAAAGAGAATTCTGCCAGATTTAGGGGCACCTGACTAACTCAGTCAATAGAGCATGCCACTCTCCATCGCAGGGTTGTGAGTTCAAGCCCCACATTGGGCATGAAGTCTACTTAAAAACAACAACAACAACAATAACAAAAAACAAACAAACAAAAAACAGGAATTCAGCCAACAGAAAACCTTCAGACTTAAACCACAACTTTTCCCTAAGTCTGTAGCCCATCAGCCTACCTCACCAGATTTTGGACTTGACAAGGCTCCACACTCATGTAAACCAATTCCTTAACATAAATATATATATATTTCTCTAGAGAACCCTGGCTAATGCAGGGAACAATAGCACAGTAGTGATTTGGATACTCTAAGAATGATTTTTGTGGACTCAGTGCCATAACACTAACACCTAATAGTGATTGCTCCCCCTGGGGGGTATGAACAAAGACTCTGGATATTGGAGTGGGGTCCTGGAGGCTAAGTTTCTATTCAGAGACAAGGAAAGATCTCCCAAGCATCATTCAATGGAATCATGCTCACACCCTCATTACGTTAGTGGATATGTAGATTTTTACCTGATCCTCTCTCAAATCTTCTCTTTCCAAGGCCTTTTGAGCCTATTGTCTAGTTCAAGCACCCAGCTAGACCTAAGCAAATCCCCTAACTTCCTAGAACTAGACCTAAGCAAATCCCCTAACTTCTCTGAGCCTTAGTTTACCCCATGCTAAAAGCCTATTTCATGGGTTCCAGGAAGGCACCCTGTACCTTTGAGGACCTTATATTTTTCTATTGTTATTAAAGTATCAGGTAGATACATCCCCTAAGGAACTTCAGTGACTTTCCTCAGATTTCTAACCAAGGAAGCAATGGGAGATGGGCCGACATTATAGCATGAGCTATTTAAGTTAGCTATAAGGGAAGAGAAATATTTAAATCTTATATCTTGGAGTTTCATTAAAAATAGAGGAGCTCCTGTGGCATCAGTGGGCAAGGGGCAGAAGGATAGAAGAGATGGCATCTTGCATCTTTCCAGGGGCATAGTTGGATACAAAACCTAGATTTATGTACCTAAAATTGGCATCAAAACGAGGACAGGAGTTAATGGACTAGTATCTGCCTGGCCAAAGACAGGATCATCCTGGGAAACCAGGGATGACCCTGCAGAAGGCCCTACACCAGTCATTAAATCTATAGACCCTGCCCACAGATTCTTCAGAATCAGGGTGGTCCAATGAAGGGCACTAACTGGGGACCCACCAGCCACCTGTTGCAGGCTGGTCATTCAGGGGATAAACTTCCTTACTTGGGGCTTTTTACTTACTCAGACCCTGCTGAGCCAAAGTCCTTTTTCAATAGCCAGTTTTATTGTTCAAAGATGAGGGGAGAATGCCCCATGGATAGAAGAAACCAAATCCCTACAGAATTCAATTGGCTGCTGCATTCATTTAGAAGATTAAAAATATACCAGCACATATTGTTTCCCTCTTATGAGGAGCAAGATACTAACTAGACTACCCCAGGGATGTTCCTTAAGTCTCAGGCCAAATTAAAGTCCAGACACACATTAGGGAATTGAAAAGTTCATACGTCCAGAGCCTCAAGCTGGAAAACAAGAAAAAAGGGGGGGGGGATGGAAATATGGAAAGGCAAGACATTCCTGCAAGTATTCAGAGCCCAAAGTAGTATTGTGGTAAGACCAGAGGCCTTTTGAGCCCCTGAAACTTGGGTTCAAATCTGCATTCTACCCCCTTATTAATTTTGTTTTCCCTGTTTATCCTTTTTGCCTGTCTTTGTCTATCAAACCTAGTGAGACCTACTCCAGGTATCTGGATCAAATCTAATGATATCTACTTTCTACTCTTCAACACTGTGACCATTAGAGAGTAGAAGATGTCAGTAGCTTTGGGGTACCTGACACATAGGGGCTTTCAATAGACGGTCACTCTTACTGTTAATTCACCAGAAATGGTTCTTTATGTTTGCATGCAAAGACATTGGATAATTGTTTCACAATCCACACATACAGCGATGAGATTATAAGCAAAAGAATAACAACACAGCATGCACTGTGTAGAACCTCTAGTTCTGTGCTACCATTGGTTTAGAATTCAATGTTTTCATCTTTATTTTATGCCCAATGCAGAAATGCCTCAAGTTTATTTACCAACTAGACACTAATGTGCATTCTAAGGGAAATTACCCTCACCAGGATCCGACCGTGGTTGTAAAACGTTAAATAACAAATCACGTAGTGAAAAAAAAATTTTTTTGTTGTTTTATAACTGGAAGTTTGT
This sequence comes from Callorhinus ursinus, assembly GCF_003265705.2. Lineage (NCBI taxonomy): Eukaryota > Metazoa > Chordata > Mammalia > Carnivora > Otariidae > Callorhinus > Callorhinus ursinus. The sequence continues at coordinate 6,956,355 of NW_027397118.1, forward strand.
ACCTCTTTAAATAAAGATGAGAACGATAGTGGAGTTCGTAAAACAAGTCAGTCAGATGTGTGCTTTTCTCTCTTCAACACATCACTGCAACCAAGGGTCCTCCTGTCTCCATTTATCTTAAACTCAACTGAGGCTCCCAGCTCTTGGAAAGGAGACCACAAATGATCAATTACTTCTTAGTGCACAAAGTCAAAGGTTAAACGTATTATTGCTCACCACAGGCCGACCCTAACCTCAGAATTAATGCCATAAACAAAAAAGGAAAAATACAGTTAGGCCTGTGAAGGTACCAGCTTCAGGCTCCGAAGAATTACAAAAGGGAAATGATGACCCCTACTGGTAGGAACTGGAACAGCCAGCCTGTCCTGGGCCCTCAGAGAGCGGAGGGCACTGGAGTTCCCACAGGGCCATGTTTTCACACTGAGGCCCACACTGAGCAGGAGGATCTCTGTGAGGAGCAAAAGGTCAGATTTTCTCATGTAGGGTTAGAGCTGCATTTGTGTTTGCAAAACAGAGACTGAGTGAGAGGGAATATTTTGGCCCAGAGTGTGAAGCCCCAGGGCAGGCTCCTTAGGGACAGAGATGGGCATCTCTGCCTGCAACTCTGTGGTCTTCCAAGGCTGGTGGGCAGTGGGTAGTGCTGACACTCCCCATCCCCTTCCCTTACTAGTTGGCCACTCCTGATCTCAAGTGCATAGCTCACTTTCCAGCTTAGAAGATTGAGGCCCCAGTTGCAGATCCAGTAAAATGAGTTTCTTCTTGGGCAATTGAGAGGGACACATCATCCCTTAAAACACCTTCTTACAGAAGGGGAAATCCATATTCCAGTGAGCCAGTGTCTGGACAACTGTGGAAGGGGCATCTGGAGCTCACAGAGTGGACAGAGCTGACCGTAATCATCGCCAGGTCCACTCAAAGAAACCATCTGTGGTAGTCCATAGTGCTGTTTGCGAAATAGTTGTGCTCTCTGCTGTCTGGGCACACAGTGGGATTACGATTTCTCCCTCCCTCCTTGTGATTGGGCAGGATCATGTGAATAGTTCCAGGCAATGCTTTTTGAGCAGAAGTTATGGATGTGAGAGACCTTCCAGGGTTCCTTTTTCTACAATAAACAGGGTTCCCCCAGCTCTAACAGGCTATATATATGATATATATATATCATATATATATATATATCATATATATATATATTCAGAGTGAGTGTGTGTGTGTGTGTGTTATACATGCCATATAGAAAAATAAAACTTGAGATTTAGGGGTTGTTCATTAATGCAGCATGACATAGTTCATCATGACTGACTTATCATCCAAGCTCACAGGGAGGAGAACTTTCCACTCAGAAGAATGTTGAAATCCAAAGAGGATTTGTGAGCTACATCAGGTAAGTCAAGGCTTAGATGCTTCTTGAATTGAGAACCGTAGTCGGACTGGTGCTGATACCGGTCACATGCTTGCCTTCGTCACATCATGGCACATGTAGAAAATGTTAATATGTGTATGGCATCTCAGGGGTAAACTGAAGAGAAATTGGGGATATCCACATAGGATTTTGTGAACACTTCATTTTATTTTCCTCACATCATGTAATGATAATATGCTAAATAAAATGCAATGTTTTAGGGAACGTATTAACTATTGAATTTGACAAACCCTCCCTTTAAGATCTTTGTAATATTTTCATTGCAAAACCTGGGCTTAATTTGGAAAATACAACTTTTTTGCATTACATTTTATGCTTGAAATGGTCACACATAATTCCTGATAAAGACCAAATTCTTGACAGTCACCATCAATGAGAAAACATGTATGCACGGGTAGTGAGGAAATTTTAAAATTATCTTTACACTACATCAAAAACTAATGATGTACTACTGTATGGTGACTAACATAATAAAATTTTTAAAATTAATAAAAATAAATCAAAAATACAATTCTAAAATTGTTGAAATTATACTTTAAAAATCTAATGGCTCTTTTGAATGTTGAAATTTCTGGAAATAATGTAAATGTTTTTAATTCAAGACAACTTTTTCATACCAAGTATTTTAAAAGCGATGAAACTCTAATCTACAAAACATATAAATTGTTGGAGCGATCACTCTATGACTAGCTTGGACACCACTGAGAGAGTCATCAGCCACAAATGAACAGAAATATCATGATAGGTTGTATATGTGATCTGTTGATATCAGGGCTTCCTCCTGGAGCTGTGCTCTCATAGCAGCCCCTTCTGGAACTCCTCATTGCCACCCTATTCTTCTTCCCTGCCCAAATGACAAGGCCCTGCATTCCCCACCCTACCCCTGCCCTCAGCATCTAGTCTTCTCCATGCCCCACCCGCACTGGCCAACTTTGACCTGCTCTACCACCCCAAGCTCTCTCCTGCCCCAGGACCTTCACACCAGCTATTTGTTACCTCTGCCCACTACATTTTTACCTAGCTAACTTCTTTTTTTTTTAATAATTTTTTATTGTTATGTTGATCACCATACATTATATCATTAGATTTTGATGTAGTGTTCCATGATTCAGTGTTTGTGCATAACACCCAGTGCTCCACGCAGAATGTGCCCTCTTTAATACCCATCACCAGGCTAACCCATCCGCCTAACCCCCTCCCCTCTAGAACCCTCCGTTTGTTTGTCAGAGTCCATCGTCTCTAATGATTCGTCTCCCCCTCTGACTTACTCCCCTTCATTCTTCCCCTCCTGCTATCTTCTTCTTTTTATTTTCTTAACATATATTGCATTATTTGTTTCAGAAGTACAGATCCGTGATTCATCAGTCTTGTACAATTCACAGTGCTCATATAGCACATACCCTCGCCAATGTCTATCACCCAGCCACCCAATCCCTCCCACCCCCCACCACTCCAGCAACACTCAGTTTGTTTCCTGAGATTAAGAATTCCTCATATCAGTGAGGTCATATGATACATGTCTGTCTCTGATTGACTTAATTCACTCAGCATAACACCCTCCAGTTCCATCCACGTCGTTGCACATGGCAAGATCTCATTCCTTTTGATGGCTGCATAATATTCCATTGTGTATATATACCACCTCTTCTTTATCCATTCATCTGTCACTGGACATCTTGGCTCTTTCCACAGTTTGGCTATTGTGGACATTGCTACTATAAACATTGGGGTGCACATACCCCTTCGGATCCCTACATTTGTATCTTTGGGGTAAATACCCAGTAGTGCAATTGCTGGATCGTATGGTAGCTCTATTTTCAACTGTTTGAGGAACCTCCATACTGTTTTCCAGAGTGGCTGCACCAGCTTGCATTCCCACCAACAGTGTAGGAGGGTTCCCCTTTCTCCACATCCCCGCCAACATCTGTCGTTCCCTGACTTGTTAATTTTAGCCATTCTGACGGGTGTGAGGTGGTATCTCATTGAGGTTTTGATTTGGATTTCCCTGATGCCGAGCGATGTTGAGCACTTTTTCATGTGCCTGTTGGCCATTTGGATGTCTTCTTTGGAAAAATGTCTGTTCATGTCTTCTGCCCATTTCTTGATGGGATTATTTGTTCTTTGGGTGTTGAGTTTGATAAATTCTTTATAGATTTTGGATACTAGCCCTTTGTCTGATATGTCATTTGCAAATATTTTCTCCCATTCTGTCGGTTGTCTTTTGGTTTTGTGGACTGTTTCTTTTGCTGTGCAAAAGCTTTTTATCTTGATAAAATGACAATAGTTCATTTTTGCCCTTGCTTCCCTTGCCTTTGGCGATGTTTCTAGGAAGAAGTTGCTGTGGCTGGGGTCGAAGAGGTTGCTACCTGTGTTCTCCTTTAGGATTTGGATGGACTCCTGTCTCACGTTTAGGTCTTTCAACCATTTGGAGTCTATTTTTGTGTGTGGTGTAAGGAAATGGTCCAGTTTCATTCTTCTGCATGTGGCTGTCCAATTTTCCCAACACCATTTGTTGAAGAGACTGTCTTTTTTCCATTGGACATTCTTTCCTGCTTTGTCGAAGATTAGTTGACCATAGAGTTGAGGGTCCATTTCTGGGCTCTCGATTCTGTTCCATTGATCGATGTGTCTGTGTTTGTGCCAGTATGATACTGTCTTGATGATGACAGCTTTGTAATAGAGCTGGAAGTCCGGAATTGTGATGCCACCAGCTTTGCTTTGCTTATTCAATATTCCTCTGGCTATTCGGGGTCTCTTCTGGTTCCATACAAATTTTAGGATTATTTGTTCCATTTCTTTGAAAAGGGTGGATGGTATTTTGATGGGGATTGCATTGAATGTGTAGATTGCTCTAGGTAGCACTGACATCTTCACAATGTTTGTTCTTCCAATCCATGAGCATGGAACGTTTTTCCATTTCTTTGTGTCTTCTTCAATTTCTTTCCTGAGTATTTTATAGTTTTCTGAGTACAGATCCTTTGCCTCTTTGGTTAAATTTATTCCTAGGTATCTTATGGTTTTGGGTGCAATTGTGAATGGGATCGACTCCTTGATTTGTCTCTCTTCTGTCTTGTTGTTGGTGTATAGGAATGCCACTGATTTCTGTGCATTGATTTTATAGCCTGCTACTTGACTGAATTCCTGTATGAGTTCTAGAAGTTTGGGGGTGGAGTCTTTTGGGTTTTCCACATACAGTATCATATCACCTGCAAAGAGTGAGAGTTTGACTTCCTCTTTGCCGATTTGGATGCCTTTGATTTCGTTTTGTTGTCTGATTGCTGTGGCTAGGACTTCTACTACTATGTTGAATAGCAGTGGTGAGAGTGGACATCCCTGCCGCATTCCTGACCTTAGGGGAAAAGCTCTCAGCTTTTCCCCATTGAGAATGATATTCGCTGTAGGTTTTTCATAGATGGCTTTTATGATATTGAGGTATGTACCCTCTATCCCTATACTCTGAAGAGTTTTGATCAAGAAAGGATGCTGTACTTTGTCAAATACTTTTTCTGCATCTATTGAGGATCATATGATTCTTGCTCTTTCTTTTGTTAATGTATTGTATCACGTTGATTGATTTGCGGATGTTGAACCAGCCTTGCAGTCCAGGGATAAATCCCACTTGGTCATGGTGAATAATCCTTTTAATGTACTGTTGGATCCTATTGGCTAGTATTTTGGTGAGAATTTTTGCATCCATGTTCATCAAGGATATTGGTCTGTAATTCTCCTTTTTGATGGGGTCTTTGTCTGGTTTTGGGATCAATGGAATGGTGGCCTCATAAAATGAGTTTGGAAGCTTTCCTTCCATTTCTATTTTTTGGAACACTTTCAGGAGAATAGGTATTAATTCTTCTTGAAATGTCTGATAGAATTCCCCTGGGAAGCCATCTGGCCCTGGGCTTTTGTTTGTTGGGAGGTTTTTGATGACTGCTTCAATTTCCTTAGTGGTTATAGGTCTGTTCAGGTTTTCTATTTCTTCCTGGTTCAATTTTGGTAGTTGATACATCTCTAGGAATGCACCCATTTCTTCCAGGTTATCTAAGTTGCTGCCATAGAGTTGCTCATAATATGTTCTTATAATTGTTTGTATTTCTTTGGTGTTGGTTGTGATCTCTCCTCTTTCATTCGTGATTTTGTTGATTTGGGTCATTTCTCTTTTCTTTCAGATAAGTCTGGCCAGGGGTTTATCAATCTTGTTAATTCTTTCAAAGAACCACCTCCTCGTTTCGTTCATCTGTTCTACTGTTCTTTTGGTTTCTAGTTCATTGATTTCTGCTCTGATCTTTATTATTTCTCTTCTCCTGCTGGGTTTAGGCTTTATTTCCTGTTCTTTCTCCAGTTCCCTTAGGTGTAGAGTTAGGTTGTGTATTTGAGACCTTTCTTGTTTCTTGAGAAAGGCTTGTATTGCTATATACTTTCCTCTCAGGACTGCCTTTGCTGCATCCCAAAGATTTTGAACAGTTGTGTTTTCATTTTCATTGGTTTCTATGAATTTTTTTTAATTCTTCCTTAAATTGCTGGTTGACCCATTCATTCTTTAGTAGGATGCTCTTTAGCCTTCATGTATTTGAGTTCTTTCCGACTTTCCTCTTGTGATTGAGTTCTAGTTTCAAAGCATTGTGGTCTGAAAATATGCAGGGAATCATCCCAATCTTTTGGTACCGGTTGAGACCTGATTTGTGACCTAGGATGTGATCAATTCTGGAGAATATTCCATGGGCACTAGAGAAGAATGTGTATTCTGTTGCTTTGGGATAGAATGTTCTGAATATGTCTATAAAGTCCATTTGGTGCAGTGTTTCATTTAGTCTTTATTTCCTTGTTGATCTTTTGCTTAGATGATCTGTCCATTTCAGTCAGGGGAGTGTTAAAGTCCCCCACTATTATTGTATTGTTGTCAATGTGTTTCTTTGCTTTTGTTATTAATTGCCTTATATAATTGGCTGCTCCCATGTTAGGGGCATAGATATTTACAGTTGTTAGACCTTCTGTTGGATAGACCCTTTAAGTAGGATATAGTGTCCTTCTTCATCTCTTATTACAGTCTTTGGTTTAAAATCTAATTTGTCTGATATAAGGATTGCCACCCCAGCTTTCTTTTGGTGTCCATTAATATGGTAAATATTTTTCCACCCCCTCACTTTCCATGTGGGGGTGTCTTTGGGTCTAAAATGAGTCTCTTGCAGACAGCATATTGATGGGTCTTGTTTTTGAATCCAATCTGATAGCCTGTGTCTTTTGATTGGGGCATTGACCCCATTTACATTCAGGGTAACTATTGAAAGGTATGAATTTAGGGCCATTGTATTGCCTGTAAGGTGACTGTTACTGTATATTGTCTGTGTTCCTTTCTGATCTATGCTGCTTTTAGGCTCTCTTTTTGCTTAGAGGACCCCTTTCAATATTTCTTGGAGGGCTGGTTTTGTGTTTGCAAATTCCTTTAGTTTTTGTTTGTCCTGGAAGCTTTTTATCTCTCCTTCTATTTTCAATGACAGCCTAGCTGGATATAGTATTCTTGGCTGCATATTTTTCTCGTTTAGTGCTCTGAAGATATCATGCCAGTCCTTTCCGGCCTGCCAGGTCTCCGTGGATAGGTCTGTTGCCAATGTAATGTTTCTACCATTGTAAGTTACATATCTCTTCTCCCGAGCTGCTTTCAGGATTTTCTCTTTGTCTCTGAGACTCGTAAGTTTTACTATTAGATGTCGGGGTGTTGACCTATTTTTATTGATTTTGAGAGGGGTTCTCTGTGCCTCCTGGATTTTGATGCCTGTTTCCTTCCCCACATTAGGGAAGTTCTCTGCTATTATTTGCTCCAATATACCTTCTGCCCCTCTCTCTCTTTCTTCTTCTTCTGGGATCCCAATTATTCTAATGTTGTTTCATCTTACGGTATCGCTTATCTCTCAAATTCTGCCCTCGTGATCCTGTAGTTGTTTCTCTCTCTTTTTCTCAGCCTCTTTATTTTCCATCATTTGGTCTTCTATATCGCTGATTCTTTCTTCTGCCTCATTTATCCTAGCAGTTAGTGCCCCCATTTTTCATTGCACCTCATTAATAGCCTTTTGATTTCAACTTGGCTAGATTTTAGTTCTTTTATTTCTCCAGAAAGGGTTTCTCTAATAACTTCCACGCTTTTTTCAAGCCCAGCTAGTATCTTTAAAATCATGATTCTGAACTCTAGATCCAACATCATACCAATGTCAGTATTGAGTAGGTCCCTGGCTGACGGGACTACCTCTTTTTCTTTTTGCTGAGGTGATTTTTTCCATCTTGTCATTTTGTCCAGAGGAGAACAGATGAATGAGAGAACAGAATGCTAACAGGTTAACAATGTCTCCAGCAAATATACTCTATGCAAATCAGAAAAGACCTGAAACCAGGGGACAAGAAAGGGAAAGAAAGAAGAGAGAAAGAAAAAAAAAGGAAAAAGAAAAAAACAAACAAAAACAGAACAAAACAAAACAAAAAAAACAGAATATGATCAGGCTAGTGCATAGATCAGTGCCACACAGTAGCTTTTGGGCATATTTTGCTCTGTTAGAAGAAAGTGCCTGCTAAAATTTTAAAGGAGGAAAGACTTATATATGTACAAAATAAGGGTTGATACAATGAAGGGATGCCAGATGACTGTAAAGATGAAAATTATAAAAGATTTTATAAAAGGAATTGATAAGATAAGAAGTTGTTTTTTAAAAAGAAAGAAGAAGATTTAAAAAGAAAAAGAAAAAAGAAAAAAAAGGAAAAAAAAGGGAGAGAATGTGATCGGGCAGGAGACTAGAACAAAGCCATACACTAGTGATTTAGGGTATATTTTGATCTGTTAGAAGAAATTGTATCTCAAAATTTTAAAGAGAGAACAACTTATATATATATGCCAAAAATAAGGGTAACTACTATGAAGGGATAAAAATATGACTCTAAAAATGAAAAATAAAAAATGTTTTTTTTAAAAAAGGGATTGATAAGATGTTGGTTGAAAAAGGGAAAAAGAAAAATTCAAAAAAAAACAGTTAAAAAATTAACTTTGAAAAACTAATGAATTATGGTAAAAAAGCCATGAATTCTATGTGCAGTATTCCCCTAGCGCTGGAGTTCTCCCATTCTTCTTGATCGGTAAACTTGGTCTTGGCTTGCTGGCTGTTCGTGCTGATCTTCTGGGGGAGGGGCCTGTTGCTGTGGTTCCCAAATGTCTTTGCCGGAGGCGGAATTGCCCCGCCCATGTGAGTCCGGGCTAAGCAAGCTGCTCTGGTTTGCTCTCAGGAGCCTTTGTTCCCTGCAAGCTCTTGGTACAGCTTTGGAGGACCAGGGTGAAAATGGTGGCCTCCCAATCTCCACCTGGAGGAACTGAGAACTCGGGGCCCTGCTCCTCAGTGCGCCCCCAGAGAAAAGCGGTCACTCCAGTCTCCCCGGTCTCCGGCCACACTCCGTGCTCACCCGGCCTGTGACCGAGCGTTTCTATCTCTGGCACCCGACCCCGTGTGGAATCTCCAAACCCAGCAGATCCCTGCGGTGCACTCCCACGCCGCTCCTCCCAGGGAGGAAGGGGAGTCTCCCTGGCTCTGCCGCTTGTTGGGTCCCTGCTGGAGGAGCAGTGGCCCGACTGGGCCGCGGATCACGGTTTATGGCCACCCCGAGCTGAAAGCCCGCGCCTCGGCTCCGTCTCTGCAGCCAGCTTCCCCGCTCTGATACCTGGGAGCTCTGCCGCACTCAGGCACCCCCGGTCTGTCTGTGAACCCGAGGGTCCTGAGACCACACTGTCCCGCGAGGGTTCCACCCCCCGCTTAGCCACTGCAGTGACGTCCCTCAGCGGAGCCGACTTCTAACAGTTCCGATTTTGTGCTCCGCGGCTCTAGCACTTGCCAGAAGCGGCCGACGGAGGCCCCCTCCCCCGCCGTCTATCCTCCCGAATATCGCCTCGGATTCACTTCTCCGCACGTCCTACCTTCCAGAAAGTGGTCACTTTTCTGTTCAGAGTGTTGTTACTATTCTTATCTTCGATCTCCTGTTGAGTTCGTAGGTGTTCAGAATGGTTTGATCCCTATTCAGCTGAATTCCTGAGACCAGACGAAATCCAGGTCTCCTACTCCTCCGCCATCTTGCCACATTCCCCCCCCCAGCTAACTTCTATACATGTGTGTGCCTTCTCTAACCCCCTAATCAAAATATAGTCTCCTCATAGTTATTGCTTTGCATTTGTTTCCTGGTTTGTAAAAAATGGAAATAAAAATAAGCTGATTTTACATGAAGACTATAGCTGAGAAGATGGACATTAGCTGAACCTTTTGGAGTCATTATTTCTTATGTAAATCAAACCATCATGCTGCATGCATCAAATTTATACATTAATGTATGTCATTTATTTCTCAATAAAACTGGAAAAATAGTATAAGTAGTTGTTTAAATATAGGCTTGTTTTAAGGAGCAAATGAGATATAACACATGTAAGCACATGCCTGGCTTATAATAAGTGTTCAATAAATCATCACTGTAGCATGTTTTGCAATTAAAAATAGGTATTTATGTATGTATATGTGTTTCCCACTAGACTGTAAACTCCATAAGGCCAGGCAGCATGTCTTTTTCTGTCTACTGCTGTATCCCCGAGACTTGGCACAGTCCCTTTATCAATATATGTTTGTTGAATGAATAAATGAGTTCATCCAATGAGAGTGCACTTGGTCGTGGAAGTTCTACACAGAAGAGAATCCACATGAAGCTCTATTGTATGATGAACCTGAAAAAGCTTAAAATGCTAATGTAAAAATACATTTGGCCTACTTCCTCTTGCTACCGAACCACCTCCCTAGTCCCACTCTGCCATTCTGCCTTCCCTTATTTACCTTTATCCCTTTCTATTCCTGAATCTGTCCCTCTGGCATTCTGTTTCTCTACTCTGTGTACCATTCATATATGGGATCTGGTACATAGTAAGCCCTCAATAAATATGTATCATATAAATGCTAGGAGGGTTGGATGAGTGGATGGACCAACGGACCAAGAGGTGGATCATTCAATTAGGTGAATGAGAAGATGGATGTGGTATTCCTTCCCTCTTGGCATGGAGGAAATTTTTTCTTGTGATTTCAGAAACTACCTCCCACACACACATTGCCCAAATATCCACCCTGATGCTCCCATCCTTAATCTGGTGGAAACACAAGTGGACACTCTCCTTGTAGTTAATTTAAAACCTAAACATGAATCCCATCTGATGGGTCTGTGACACTCGAGGCTCCATCTGGGCAGCCTCTCCATTACTCCTAATGGCTAGTCTTGAAATGGAATTACTTCATTCTTCAGAGTAGAGTCGGGCAGTTTTTCCCTCTCTGAACAGCGAGCACATACTGCAAAGACATTCTGCTTCTATAAATATGCTTTTCTAAATGTTAAAGGGTTAGAGCAATTTCCAAAGGTCTCTGCCTCGAAGGAGCCCTCAGATGATATTTAATTGAACTACTTTTGCTTTCAGAAGTGAGGAAACTAAAATGTAAGAAGTGGAAATGCTTCTTGGTTTTATGTCAAAATATAAGCTTCTAGATAAAATAATGGAAAGAGAATTTTCTGTTATTAAACTCAGGAAAATGAACATAAACAGCTCAACCAAGGAGAGCAAAGTATAGGATTTTTTTAGGGCAGTCGGAGGAAAAACAATCTCCTTTTAAACTCTAGTTTCAAACCCTTAACAAATGTTGGAGGCACATTTACTGATACAATCACTAGAAATCTCTTTTCCCCCTTTGGCATTCAGAATTGAACATTAAATATAAGCATGTCTGCTGCAAGTTTAAATATTAACTTCTTTCATAATATCCATATGGTGTTTCCAGAGCAAATTCCTTTGAACAAAGGAAACTGAATTTTGTAAGGGTCTAAGAAAGATCACCTAAGTGAAGCAAACTCTCTGAAAAAGGGCAAATGATCAATTTGTCATTTTGTATTTGTGAAAACATTTGAATGACAATGGGCATATTTTCCACCCAAGTCACATCAAGGAGCCAGCAATTAAATCCTTGCTCTTGTTCAATGTATTCAAAATGTTCATGTAATTCCGAATTTGATGTGATGTTCTCTGAAGACAAAGAGAATGGGGGGGCAGGTTGCTGGGTCAGCATTCACAGAATGCTAAAAAGAGAAGGTGAATATGAACTGGTTTTCATTACCGCACAAAGCTGCTGTGCCCTACAGAACCCTGGTGGGCACCATTCTTTGAAACCACAATGTGAATGGCGCCCCCTAGAGTTCTGCGGGGAACAACCTGCATATCTGTACTTAGCACAGTTTCTAGTTGCATATTGTTTTTTGTTTGGCTACCTCATGTGGAAATGTCCCTCCAATTTGAGGGGAACCCAAACTACAGGAAGGCAGGACCCCAATTCCCATTATGGTCACCAAAGGAAATACATATTTCCCCTTCTCCACAGCTTGGATGTGGACAAGTCTCAGTCAAAGTAAGCCAACCAGTGCTCTTGCCTAGAACTCTACATCTAAACACAGTGACATGAAAATGTAGGCTAAGTGGAGATCATCAGAGGCAACATTAGTGGAGTTGAGGGTCCAGCAGTGGTGAGAGGGGACAGGGCTGCCACTGACCACTACTCTAGGGTGCATGGGTAAGGATATGCAGAGGGCTGAGTCCAGTCCATTCTGCCAAGCTGACCCTCCCAGTATGCATTGGCAAAAGCAGGACCCTTTCTCTAATCCACACAAATGAATAGCGGTGGTCCTACGCAGGGATTCTGGTAATGGCACCAGCAGTCCATTCCAGGGTATAGTGCTGGCTATGTCCTCAGCTACCCAACCTCCCTTGGTCCCTGTTCCTCAGCCTTCCTGTAAATCCTATGGGCTCCCCTCTATCCTCTTCAAAGTGTCACTTTTGCTTAAGTTTGCAGGAGTCAGTTTCTGTTGTTTATATATCTGTTGTCTGTCCAGCAGGGCCCTGACCACATGCCCCTTTTTGCCAGCTTATCCTACCTTGCTTTGTCATGTAAGGGCTACTGGCGAAGGCCAAACTTAATGGGGTGTGCAGAATTGGAAAGGAAAAAAATGTGTTGGAAGACACTATTATTCCACTACCCAGATAATAGGAATCCATGTCCACACAGAGAATTTTTTAAATAGACTTGTGTGTTAGCATCTATCCCAAGCCCTTCATTTGGGGCAAGATGAAACCCAGAGGAGGCAGGTGAGTTGTTGAAGGTCACCTAGCTAGTTAAGAGCAATTTTTATAAGCCTCTCTATCTCAGCTGCTTAATTGAATTATTTATGTGGGCACCATGATGTGGCTGGAGTTAAACAAAGGATGGCATCAATTCTGCTCACCAAGCTGTGCCTGAACACTCACAAGATGCTTTGCTAAAATCAATTTTGCCTTCAAACTTTAATCCTGGCCGAGAAGCAGAACTCTGATTTATGAAATCTTAAGAACAATGTTGTGAGATGTTTTGAACATTAAAAAATTAAGATTTACAGTATAGAATGTATACTCCATTTGTGATTCCGGAATAAAACAATGAGGACCCTGAAGGTAGAATGGGAGGTGCCTGGGAGAAGCAATGAACTGCCCTTGGGACAGTCCTGTGTGTGCATCTTTTCTCCGAGGATAGAACAGAGTCTTTGTCCTGCAAATGCTACAAAAGGTGTGGGAGAGGAGCAGTAATGGCAAACACAGGGGCTGATTCAAGTAATATTTTGTTTCAGTGACTCATTTATCTTAATCTTAGTTCACAGGACATCAAGGAGAGAATAAAAAGATATCTTCCATTTTCTCCATTACTGAGTGTGTGCTTTTCAGTGAGAAAATACAAAAATTCATTGGGAAATTTTCCAACTGTTTATCTCACACAGCACTCTAAGACACAAAGGGTAGGAACCTTAGCCCTAATTTAGCCATTTGGAAACAGAGGCCTGGAAAGAAGACCACAGAAGTCACGGTCCCTCTTCCAGACTTTATCCAGCAGACCACAAAATCCCTATAATTCAGAGGTCAGCAAACTTTTTCTGTAAAAAGCCAGTTGGTAAATATTTTAGGCTACGCAGGCCATATAGTCACAACTATTCAGCTCTGCCAATATGGTGAAAACGGCCACAAATGTGAATGCACAGGAGTGGATATGTTCCAATAAAATTTTATTTAAAAAACAGTGGGCCAAGGAGGGAACGAATGAAGGGGAGGAATCGGAGGGGGAGATGAACCATGAGAGACGAGGGACTCTGAACAACAAACTGAGGGTTCTAGAGGGGAGGGGGGTGGGGGGATAGGTCAGCCCGGTGATGGGTATTAAGGAGGGCACGTACTGCATGGAGCACTGGGTGTTATACGTAAACAATGAATCATGGAACATACATCAAAAACTAATGATGTAATGTATGGTGATTAACATAACATAAAAAAAAAAAACAGTGGGCCAAATTTGCCCCCTGGGCCATAATTTGCAGACCCCTGCTACAGTTGATCAAAGTGCATCCTCCAACACCCGCACACTATCATCACAGTCTCTTTAAACCCAACCTTGAACACCTTTCAAACAGTAGCATCATCTCTCAGATCCAGGGGTGGTAATTATTGCAGTAAGAGGCAATGTCTCCAGTTTTTCATAAACAATAACAGGCAGAAAGTCATGTTTACAAAAGGGTAAACCTTTCCAACACATTCACATTGCCGAGACAATCCTTAGTTACTAAGAGGACAAAGGCCTCTCTTGCTACCCTGGTGGGCCCCCCTATATAACATGTATAGCATTGCAATTCAATCCACAGAATTAGTATGCAACATCTCATCTCCCCTTGCAAGCATTTTTGCCTGAAAAACCAGGCGGCAGCTTCATAGTGACAGCACGAGAATAACTTGTCATCCTGGTAATGGTCTAACTGCATATAAGTGTCTGTCATAATGAAAATTGGTGTCTTCCATTTCAATTTATTTTGTCAACAATCCAAATGGAGCCCGAATATATCTTCCAACACCAGTGCATGCAGACCAAATAGGGAAGAGAACTTTAAAATGAACCTCATCATCATACGACTAAATATTTACATTAAAAAAGATTCTCTCTTCTGGAAGACATCCCAGATCTACTGTTCTCCCCTGCCAGTACACCTGCAGCTTTTTGTAACTAATTAAGGAACTCCAGAAAACACATTCAAAAGGGCCTCAGCAAACAGATGCACACTCCATTAATTAAACAAGCCGGAGCAATCACCCAGGCTGTAATTGGAAAATGTGCTTCTTTCCTCCATTTTAAGGCAATCATAGTTATTTGCAAATGTTTTTTGATAGTTTCTCAAAAGAGAAAGTCGACTAGCAGCAGGTTCTGGCTTCCTCTAGTGGGGAGGGGTAGGGGGCAGATGTTTGGGAAAGGTTGGAGGTATGAGGCAGTCACCCAGGTTCACTAATTAGCTCTTCTGCTCCTCCTCTCCCTCCAGAAGACTGTGCTAATGAGAAAAGAAAGTTTAAGTGCTAAAAAAAGAAAGGAAGTCTGTTCATACTACTCAAAAGCACAAAAATATTCCCCCGCAATATACTCTTCAGAGCTCTAATTGGGGTACACAGTGGTTGGAGTGTTTGCAGAGGTAACCACAGACGAGTGCCCCTACCCTTAAATGAGCTCACACTGTCTGTAGGGCCAGGGTTGGGAGCGGGAGGAAGGTGGAGAAGGCCATTGGAGGGAGGAGGATGGAGACAAAATAGCATGGAGTCCCTGCTATACTCTTGTCTTTGGGTTCCAGGACATATTTTAGGGGAGCCCTAGTCTTAAATAAAATTCCCTTAGTTGGGGGGTTATCCCAGGACATCAGCATCCCAATCAGGCCTTACAAATACCATAACCTCCGGGAGCCAGTATTCAGGTTATTAAGCTATTATTCTCAGCAACACACCCAAATCTATACTCTTCTCTGTGATGTGGGGCTGACTCTCCAACCTATCCTCTCCTTTGCCAGTTGGCTTCCTGTTTGGTGCTGATGAGAAAGAGACTGAAAAGCTGGAGGAAGGAAAAGAGACTTACTCTTTCCTGTTTAGCTGTTTTCTGTTGGCATCACCCCAGCCATGGCCCTTCACCCCAAGAGCAACAGTTGGTCCCATTTTCCTGCTTCTAGCACTCCCAGGAATAACCTCATTGCATCCTCCCCACCCACCCATGTAGACCAGGACCAGGGGGCAGCACAACCTTCCCAGAGGTCTAAGTCCCAGGCCCAGAGGGCCCCTCCTCCAAGATCTAGGTTTCAATAACCACATCTTCTCAATTTTGTTTCTCAAGCCCTAAGAGTAATCTCTGTTAAAGCAGTTACTATCTTTTGATAACTCAGTGTTCCCTTTTTGCTTTTTAAGTACATTTAAAGAGATAACTTAATGTAGAGAAAATTAGGGAGCTTTTTTTCCCCTGACTTGACTCTGACTGACCCAATATTTGATACCAGGACCGATCCTAGGAAATTCATCCTCCACAATGGGATCCTGGAATTGGCTTGGTAATGGGCTTGGACTTGAATGCTGTGCTGATGTCTCACTGAGAAGTAGGATGTTAGTAATAGTAACCTATAGTGGGCAGTGACATCATGGTAAGTCAAATTATCACCTGTAATTGATTGTGATGGGGTGCCTACTGAAGCAATTGTCCTGAGACTAAGTGGCTGCTACAGTTGACTCTTAGAGAAATGACAATCACTTCAAAGACCATATTGTGGGATGGTTGCTTCTAACTGCACTGAAGAGATTAAGAAAGAAAATGACTAACTAAGGACTTTAAATGCTGAGCTTAAATCGTGGTCAGAGAACCAGAGAGCTTTGATGGTAACCCTAAAAGAAATTCTTATTTCTTGCACATACAGGTCCCACCTCAAACAAAACAAAACAAAACAAAAAAACTTAATTAAATGAGTTGCAGAATTACAACTTAGGTTTAATTCTCAATTTCACCAAGTACCATGTAAAAGTTAAGGCACTGATTGGGAGGGAGTGGGACTCGGGGCTTAAAATAGGGATATCTGGGTAGATCTAGATGAAGCAGAGGATCCTAAGCCTAAGGCATTTCTGAGACTCTTTTTCACAGAAAGGAGCAGTGCCTCCTCCTGTATCTAGACTATCTTCCCCTACTTGAAGACCTTGCAAAAAGTTCACCTGCTGTCTTGCAAGGGTATGCCTGTTTTCCTCAAGACTCACTCTGGATTAGTTAACTATTATAGCACAACAAATTCCTATGAAACTTATTGGCCTAAAGCAATAATAAACTTTTATCACATCTCACAGTATCTGAGTCAGAAATTCAGGAGCAGCTTAACTGAGCAATTCTTCTTATGATGTTGTGGTCAAGATGCCAACGAAGGCTAAATCAACTAAAGGCTTGACTGTGGACTGGTGGACCTGCTTCTAAAAAGGAGCACCCTCATGGCTGGAAAATCATGGCTAGCTGTTACAGCAGATGAGGAAATCAGTTCCTCATCACATGGACCTCTCCACAAGGCTGCTTGAGTGTCCTCACAACGTGGTGGCTGGCTTTTCCAAGAGTGAGTGACCCAACACAGAGTACGATGAAGCCACAGTGCCATCCCCTCGCTGTGCACAGGTGATTGGACAATGGGTGGACACTGACCCATGAGGTATCCTGGAAGGAAAAACTCTGCTAAAAAAGAGAGAAAGAAAATAAAAGCAAGGTAGCCTGTCAGATTCTATCCCTCAGGGATTTGATCTGGAATCTTTGGTGGCCAAAACCTAAGTTCTTAAGGGTGCACACAGAGGGGTGCCCTGAAGCAGCAGAGGCTACAGATGATCTGAAGTTATGAGAAGCAGGAGCCATCAGTAAAGGAGACATGAGGGTGGGGAGTGGCACTGACGGAATACAGAGGGGAAGGATATCCGTAATAGCAGGAATGGTAAAGGCAAATATGAGGAGATGGTACATTACCTTAAGACAGCATATCTGCAAATTCCAACGTAAGGGCCAAAATAACCCTTCTAGTCCCTGAACTATGCCTCACTTTGATGGTCTGATAGCTCCTGGGACAAGTCTGAGTCTCATCTCCCTCTTAGAAAAACCTCACTGCTACAGTAATCATTATAGGTTCTGTTCCTTACCACTAAGGCAGTCAAATGAGCTAGGGCTTGTAACTTGCATTATTTGCAAGTAACTGTAAGGTGCAAATAATGTAACTTTGAGTTTACACAGATCTCTCACAGCCCACTGGCACCAAGTCCTACAGCAGCCTAGACAGAGAGGAGCAGTAGATATTGAAGAAACTAGTCAAGTTCACCCAACTAGCAAGGTAAGTCCAGGCAGACTTACCATATCCAGTTCTTCCTCCCAGTCAAGTGCTCTTTCCCTTGTCACCATATAACTACTACCATATGCATACACAGAAGAACTGCAGGGAAAGCTGAACCACTGAGTACCCTCCGTGTGAAGAGCACCATGCTAGCAGTTCAGAAACAGCAGGGAATAAAAGAAAGATGCCTGCCTTCTACAGCTTTCATTCATGTGTGTAGTCATGTGAGGTAAACCACAGGTGTAAAGTGATATCTGGAAGCCCATAATGAAATGTGCCGTATTATTCTGCAATGCCACTTCAAGGTGTGTATATGATTATTAAACACACATATGCACACATACATAGTTTTATTTATTTATGCACATAATTGCCATAATTGTGAGTATGACATCATCATTATACAGTCTGTACAATTCAAACCACGATCCACTTAATAAATATAATACTTCAAGCCTCAGTTGCTTCATCTGAAGAATAGGGATAATAATGGTGCCTCCCTCACAGTACTGTTATGAAGATTCAATGAAAGGAACATGTAGGGGGCGGAGCAAGATGGCGGAGGAGTAGGAGACCTGGATTTCATCTGGTCTCCGGAATTCAGCTGAATAGGGATCAAACCATTTTGAACACCTGCGAACTCAACAGGAGATAGAAGAAAAGAATAGCAACAACTCTCTGAACAGAAAAATGACCACTTTCTGGAAGGTAGGACATGCGGAGAAGTGAATCTGAGGCGATATTCGGGAGGATAGACGGCGGGGGAGGGGACGTCCATCGGCCGCTTCTGGCAAGTGATAGAGCCGCGGAGCACAAAATCGGACCTTTTAGAAGTTGGCTCCGCTGAGGGACGTCGCTCCAGTGGCTAAGCTGGGGGTGGAACCCTGGCAGGACAGTGTGGTCTCAGGACCCTCGGGGTCACAGAAAGACTGGGGGTGCCTGAGTGAGGCAGAGCTCCCAGGAATCAGAGCAGGGAAGCCGGCTGCAGAGACAGAGCCGAGGCGTGGGATATCAGCTCGGGGTTGCCATAAACCGTGATCGGCGAAACAGTTGGGCTACTGCTCCTCCAGCAGGGACCCAACAAGCAGCAGATCCAGGGAGACTCCCCTTCTTCCCCCTCGAGGAGCGGTGCAGGAGCGCACCTCAGGGATCTTCTGGGTTTGGAGACTCCACACGGAGTCGGGTGCCAGAGATAGAAACGCTCAGTCACAGGCCAGGTGAGCATGGAGTGCGACCAGAGACTGGGGAGACGGGAGTGACTGACTGCTTTTCTCTAGGGGTGCACTGAGGAGCGGGGCCCTGAGTTCTTGGCTCCTCCAGGGCAGAGATTGAGAGGCTGCCATTTTCACTCTCGTCCTCCAAAGCTGTACGGAAAGCTTGCAGGGAAAAAAACTCCCGAGAGCAAACCCGAGCAGATTACTTAGCCTGGACCAACAAGGGTGGGGCAACTCCGCCTCCAGCAAAGACATTTGGGAACCACGGCAACAGGCCCCTCCCCCAGAAGATCAGCAAGAACAGCCAGCCAAGACCAAGTTTACTGATCAATGAGAATGGCAGAACTCCAGCGCTAGGGGAATACTGCACATAGAATTCATGGCTTTTTTAACATGATTCATCAGTCTTTCAAAGTTAATTTTTTTAATTCTTTTTTTTTAATTTTTCTTTTACCCTTTTTCAACCAACATCTTATCAATCCCTTTTTTTTAGAAAATATTTTTTCATTTTTAGAGTCATATTCTATCCCTTCATAGTAGTTACCCTTATTTTTGGCAGATATATATATATATATATATATATATATAAGTTGTTCTCTCTTTAAAATTTTGAGATACAGTTTCTATTAACATATCAAAATATACCCTAAATCTCTACTGTATGGCTTTGTTCTAGTCTCCTGCCTGATCACATTCTACACCCCCCCTTTTTTTTTCTTTCTCTCTATCCTTTTTTTAAATCCTCTTCTTTCTTTTTTCATACATTTTCTTATAAATTCCTTTTTTAAAATTTTTTATAATTTTCATCTTTACACTCATATTCCATCCCTTCATCGTATCTACCCTTATTTTGTACATATATAAGTCTTTCTTTCTTTAAAATTTTAGGAGGCACTTTCTTCTAACAGACTAAAATACGCCCAAAAGCTAGTGTGTGGCACTGATCTATACACCAGCCTGATCATATTTGATCATATTCTGTTTTTTTGTTGTTGTTGTTTTGTTCTGTTTTTGTTTGTTTTTATCTTTTTCTTTTTTTTTCTCTCTCTTTCTTTATTCTTTCTTTCCCTTTCTTTTCCCCTGGTTTCAGGTATTTCTGATTTGATTAGAGTATATTTTCTGGGGACATTGTTACCCTGTTAGCATTTTGTGCTCTCATTCATCTATTCTCCTCTGGAAAAATGACAAGACGAAAAAAAACACCTCAACAAAAAGAACAAGAGGAAGTACCGTCGGCCAGGGACCGACTCAGTACGGACATTAGTGCAATGTCGGACCTAGAGTTCAGAATCATGATTTTAAAGATATTAGCTGGACTTGAAAAAGGCGTGGAAGTTATTAGAGAAACACTTTCTGGAGAAATAAAAGAACTAAAATCTAACCAAGTCGAAATCAAAAAGGCTATTAATGAGATGCAATCAAAAATAGGGACACTAACTGCTAGGATAAATGAGGCAGAAGAAAGAATCAGCGATATAGAAGACCAAATGATGGAAAATAAAGAAGCTGAGAAAAAGAGAGACACAACTACTGGATCACGAGGGCAGAATTCGAGAGATAAGCAATACCGTAAGATGAAACAACATTAGAATAATTGAGATCCCAGAAGAAGAAGAAAGAGAGAGAGGGGCAGAAGGTATATTGGAGCAAATTATAGCAGAGAACTTCCCTAATGTGGGGAAGGAAACAGGCATCAAAATCCAGGAGGCACAGAGAACCCCTCTCAAAATCA
Source organism: Callorhinus ursinus (assembly GCF_003265705.2). Lineage (NCBI taxonomy): Eukaryota > Metazoa > Chordata > Mammalia > Carnivora > Otariidae > Callorhinus > Callorhinus ursinus. Next base: position 6,976,981 of record NW_027397118.1, read on the forward strand.
ATAAAAATAGCTCAACACCCCAACGTATAATAGTAAAACTTACGAGTCTCAGAGACAAAGAGAAAATCCTGAAAGCAGCTCAGGAGAAGAGATATGTAACCTATAATGGTAGAAACATTAGCTTGGCAACAGACCTATCCACAGAGACCTGGCAGGCCAGAAAGGACTGGCATGATATCTTCAGAGCACTAAATGAGAAAAATATGCAGCCAAGAATACTATATCCAGCTAGGCTGTCATTGAAAATAGAAGGAGAGATAAAAAGCTTCCAGGACAAACAAAAACTAAAGGAATTTGCAAACACGAAACCAGCCCTCCAAGAAATATTGAAAGGGGTCCTCTAAGCAAAGAGAGAGCCTAAAAGCAGCATGGACCAGAAAGGAATACAGACAATATACAGTCACAGTCACTTTACAGGCAATACAATGGCACAAAATTCATATCTTTCAATAGTTACCCTGAATGTAAATGGGCTAAATGCCCCAATCAAAAGACACAGGCTATCAGATTGGATTAAAAAACAAGACCCATCAATATGCTGTCTGCAGGAGACTGATTTTAGACCCCAAAACATCCCCACATTGAAAGTGAGGGGGTGGAAAACCATTTACCATGCTAATGGACACCAAAAGAAAGCTGGGGTGGCAATCCTTATATCAGACAAATTAGATTTTAAAACAAAGACTGTAATAAGAGATGAGGAAGGGACACTATATCCTACTTAAAGGGTCTATCCAACAAGAAGATCTAACATTTGTAAATATCTATGCCCCTAACATGGGAGTAGCCAATTATGTAAGACAATTAATAAATGCAAAGAAACACATTGACAAAAATACAATAACACTGGGGGACTTTAACACCCCCCTGACTGAAATGGACAGATTATCTATGCAAAAGATCAACAAGGAAATAAAGACTTTAAGTGACACACTGGACCAAATGGACTTCACAGACATATTCAGAACATTCCATCCCAAAGCAACAGAACACACATTCTTCTCTAGTGCCCATGGAACATTCTCCAGAAGATCACATCCTAGGTCACAAATCAGGTCTCAACCGATACCAAAAGATTGGGATTATTCCCTGCATATTTTCAGACCACAATGCTTTGAAACTAGAACTCAACCACAAGAGGAAAGTCGGAAAGAACTCAAATACATGGAGGCTAAAGAGCATCCTACTAAAGAATAAATGGGCCAACCAGGAAATTAAAGAAGAATTTAAAAAATTCATGGAAACCAATGAAAATGAAAACACAACTGTTCAAAATCTTTGGGATACAGCAAAGGCAGTCCTGAGAGGAAAGTATATAGCAATACAAGCCTTTCTCAAGAAACAAGAAAGGTCTCAAATACACAACCTAACCCTACACCTACAGGAGCTAGAGAAAAAAGAGCAAATAAAGCCTAAACCCAGCAGGAGAAGAGAAATAATAAAGATCAGAGCAGAAATCAATGAAATAGAAACCAAAAAAACAGTAGAACAGATCAACGAAACGAGGAGCTGGTTCTTTGAAAGAATTAACAAGATTGATAAACCCCTGGCCAGACTTATCAAAAAGAAAAGAGAAAGGACCCAAATCAACAAAATCATGAATGAAAGAGATCACAACCAACAAAGAAATTCAAATGATTACCAGAACATATTATGAGCAACTCTATGCCAGCAAATTAGATAATCTGGAAGAAATGGATACATTCCTTGAGATGTATCAACTCCCAAAACTGTACCAGGAAGAAACAGAAAACCTGAACAGACTATAACCACTAAGGAAATTGAAGCAGTTATCAAAAATCTCCCTACAAACAAAAGCCCAGGGACAGATGACTTCCCAGGGGAATTCTACCAAACATGTCAAGAAGAATTAATACCTATTCTTCTGAAACTGTTCCAAAAAATAGAAATGGAAGGAAAACTTCCAAACTCGTTTTATGAGGCCACCATTCCCTTGATACCCAAACCAGACAAAGACCCCATCAAAAGGAGAATTACAAACCAATATCCCTGATGAACATGGATGCAAAAATTCTCAACCAAATACTAGCCAATAGGATCCAACAGTACATAAAAGGATTATTGACCACGACCAAGTGGGATTTATCCCTGGGCTGCAAGTTTTGTTCAACATCTGCAAATCAATGTGATACAATACATTAATAAAAGAAAGAACAAGAACCATATGATCCTCTCAATAGATGAAGAAAAAGCATTTGACAAAGTACAGCATCCTTTCTTGATCAAAACTCTTCAGAGTATAGGGATAGATGGTACATACCTCAATATCATAAAAGCCATCTATGAAAAACCTACAGCGAATATCATTCTCAAAGGGGAAAAGGTGAGAGCTTTTCCCCTAAGGTCAGGAATGCAGCAGGGATGTCCACTCTCACCACTGCTATTCAACATAGTATTAGAAGTCCTAGCCACAGCAATCAGACAACAAAAGAAATCAAAGGCATCCGAATCGGCAAAGAAGAAGTCAAACTCTCACTGTTTGCAGATGATATGATATTTTATGTGGAAAACCCAAAAGACTCCACCCCAAAACTGCTAGAACTCATACAGGAATTCAGTAAAGTGGCAGGATATAAAATCAATGCACAGAAATCAGTGGAATTCCTATACACCAACAACAAGACAGAAGAGAGAGAAATTAAGGAGTCTATCCCATTTACAATGACACCCAAAACCATAAGATACCTAGGAATAAATCTAACCAAAGAGGCAAAGGATCTGTACTCAGAAAACTATAAAATACTCATGAAAGAAATTGAGGAAGACACAAAGAAATGGAAAAACGTTCCATGCTCATGGATTGGAAGAACACATATTGTGAAGATGTCAATGCTACCTAGAGCAATCTACACATTCAATGCAATCCCCATTAAAATACCATCCACCTTTTTCAAAGAAATGGAACAAATAATCCTAAAATTTGTATGGAACCAGAAGAGACCCCGAATAGCCAGAGGAATGTTGAAAAAGCAAAGCAAAGCTGGCAGCATCACAATTCCGGACTTCCAGCTCTTTTACAAAGGTATCATCATCAAGACAGTATGGTACTGGCACAAACACAGACACATAGATCAATGGAACAGAATAGAGAGGCCAGAAATGGACCCTCAACTCTATGGTCAACTCATCTTTGACAAAGCAGCAAAGAATGTCCAATGGAAAAAAGACAGTCTCTTCAACAAATGGTTGAAAGAACAAGAACCATATGATCCTCTCAATAGATGCAGAAAAAGTATTTGACAAAGTACAGCATCCTTTCTCGTTCAAAACTCTTGGGAAAATTGGACAGCCACGTGCAGAGAAATGAAACTGGACCATTTCCTTACACCACACACAAAAATAGACTCCAAATAGTTGAAAGACCTCAATGTGAGACAGGAGTCCATCAACATCCTAAAGGAGAACACAGGCAGCAACCTCTTCGACCTCACCGCAGCAACTTCTTCCCAGAAACATCGCCAAAGGCAAGGGAAGCAAGGGCAAAAATGAACTATTGGGACCTCGTCAAGATAAAAAGCTTTTGCACAGCAAAAGAAACAGTCCACAAAACGAAAAGACAACCAACAGAATGGGAGAAGATATTTGCAAATGACATATCAGATAAAGGGCTAGTATCCAAAATCTATAAGGAACTTATCAAACTCAACACCCAAAGAACAAATAATCCCATCAAGAAATGGGCAGAAGACATGAACAGACATTTTTCCAAAGAAGACATCCAAATGGCCAACAGACACATGAAAAAGTGCTCAACATCGCTCGGCATCAGGGAAATCCAAATCAAAACCTCAATGAGATATCACCTCACACCAGTCAGAATGGCTAAAATTAACAAGTCAGGAAATGACAGATGTTGGCGGGGATGTAGAGAAAGGAGAACCCTCCTACACTGTTGGTGGGAATGCAAGCTGGTGTAACCACTCTGGAAAACAGTATGGAGGTTCCTCAAAAAGTTGAAAATAGAGCTATCATACGATCCAGCAATTGCACTACTGGGTATTTACCCCAAAGATACAAATGTAGGGATCTGAAGGGGTACATGCACCCCGATTTTTATAGCAGCAATGGCTACAATCGCCAAACTGTGGAAAGAGCCAAGTTGTCCATCGACAGATGAATGGATAAAGAAGATGTGATATGTATGTATATATATATATACACAATGGAATATTTTGCAGCCATCAAAAAGAATGAAATCTTGCCATTTGCAACGACGTGGATGGAACTGGAGGATATTATGCTGAGTGAAATAAGTCAATCAGAGAAAGACATGTATCCTATGACCTCACTGATATGAGGAATTCTTAATCTCAGGAAACAAACTGAGGGTTGCTGGAGTGGTGGGTGGGGGTGGGATAGGGTGGCTGGGTGATAGACATTGGGGATGGTGTGTGCTATGGTGAGCGCTGTGAAGTGTGCAAGACTGTCTAATCAGAGATCTGTACCTCTGAAGCAAATAATACATTATATGTTAGAAGAAGAAGAAAAGAAGAAGAAGAAGAAGAAGAAGAAGAAGAAGCAGCAGCAGCAGCAGATGGCAGGAGGGGAAGAATGAAGGGGGGAATCGGAGGGGGAGAGGAACCATGAGAGATGATGGACTCTGAAAAACAAACTGAGGGTTCTAGAGGGGAGGGGGGTGGGAGAATGGTTTAGCGTGGTGATGGGTATTAAAGAGGGCACGTTCTGCATGGAGCACTGGGTGTTATATGCAAACAATGAATCATGGAACACTACATCAAAAACTAATGGTGTAATATATGGTGATTAACATAACATAACAAAAACATAGGGTATTAGAATGGATTAAAAAAACAAGACTCGTTTATATGCTGCTTATAAGAAACTCATTTTTGGACCCCCAAACACCTCTAGATTGAAAGTGAGAGGTGGAGAACTATTTATCACACCAATGGACATCAAAAAAAAAGCTGGATTAGCCATCCTTATATCAAACAAACTAGATTTTAAACAAAGACTGTACTAAGAGATGAAGAAGGACACTATATTATAATAAAGGGGTCTATCCAACAAGAGGATATAATAATTGTAAATATGTCCTGTAACTTGGGAGCAGCCAAATATATAAACCAATTAATAACAAACTTAAAGAAACTCAATAATAATACAGTAATTTAGGGGACTTTAGCACCCCACTTACAGCAACGAATATATCATCTAAGCAGAAAACCAACAAGGAAACAAGGGCATTGAATGATACACTGGACCAGATGGACTTCGCTGATATGGTCAGAGCATTTCATCCTAAAGCAGTAGAATACACACTCTTCTAGAGTGCACATGGAACATCCTCCAGAATAGATCACATATTGGGCACAAATTAGGACTCAACAAATACAAAAAGTTTGAGATCATACCATGTATATTTTCAGACCACAGTGCTATGAAACGTGAAGACAACCACAAGACGAAATTTAAAAGGACCACAAATACATGAAGGTTAAAAAACATCCTACTAAAGAATGAATGGGTCAACCAAGAAATTAAAGAATTAAAAAAAAAATACATGGAAGCAAATGAAAATGAAAACACAGCAGTTCAAAACCTTTGGAATGCAGCAAAGGTGGTCTTAAGAGGGAAGGATATAGCAATACAGGCCTTCCTCAAGAAGCAAAAAAAAAAAAAAAAATCCCAAATAAATAATTTAACCTTACACCTTAAGGATCTAGAAAAAGAACAGCAAATAAAGCCTAAATCCAGCAGGAGAAGAGAAATAATAAAGATTAGAGCAGAAATCAATGATACAGAAAATAAAACAAAACAGTAGAACAGCTCAATGAAACCAGGAGCTGGTTCTTTGAAAGAATTAAAAAGATTGATAAACCCCTAGGCTGACTTATCAAAAAGAAAAGAGAAAGGATCCAAATAAATAAAATCATGAATGAAAGAGTAGAGATCACAGCCAACACTGAAGAAACATAAACAATTATAAGAGACTATTATGAGCAATTATATGCCAATAAATTAGGCAATCTGGAAGAAATGGATGCATTCCCAGACACATATAAACTACCAAAACTGAAACAGGAAAAAATAGAAAACCTGAACACACCCATAACCGACAAAGAAACTGAATCAGTAGTCAAAAATCTCCCAACAAACAAGAGTCCAGGGCCAGATGGCTTCCCAGGGGAATTCTACCAAACATTTAAAGAAGAATTGATACCCATTCTTCTGAAACTGTTCCAAAAAAGAGAAGTGAAGGAAAATTTCCAAACTCATTCTATGAGGCTGGCCTTACATACATCTCAAAACCAAAGATCCCACTATAAAGTTGCATTACAGACCAATATCCCTGATGAACATGGATGGAAAAATTCTCACCAAGATAGTAGCTAATAGGATCCAACAGTACATTACCAAGTGGGATTTATTACTGGTCTGTAGGGGTGGTTCAACATCCACAAATCAATCAACGTGATACACCACATTAATAAAGGAAAGGATAAGAACCAAATGATCCATTCAATAGATGCAGAAAAAAGCATTTGACGAAATACAGCATCCTTTCTTGATAAAAACCCTCCACAATGTAGGGGTAGAGGGAACATAACTCAACATCACAAAGGTCATATATGAAAGACCCACAGAGAATATCATCCTCAGTGGGGAAAAACAGAGCTTTTCCCCTAAAGTCAGGAACACGACAGGGATGTCCACTCTTATCACTGTTTTTCAACATAGTACTGAAAGTCCTAGCCTCAGCAATCACACAACAAAAAGAAATAAAAGGCATCCAATTTGGCAAAGAAGAAATCAAACTTTCACTTTTTATAGACGACATGATACTCTATGTAGAAAACCTGAAAGACTCCACCAAAAAATTGCTAGAACTGATACAGGAATTCAGCAAAATCACAAGATATAAAATCAATGCACAGAAGTCAGTTGCACTTCTGTACACTAATGATGAAGCAGCAGAAAGAGAAATCAAGGCATCAGGGAAGTACAAATCAAAACCACAATGAGCTACCACCTCACACCAGTCAGAATGGTAAAATGAACACTCAGGAAGCAACAGATGTTGGTGAGGATGCAGAGAAAGGGGAACCTTCTTACACTGTTGGTGGGAATGCGAACCGGTGCAGCCACTCTGGAAAACAGTATGGAGGTTCCTCAAAAAGTTAAAAATAGAACTAACCTATGACCTGCAAATTGCACTACTAGGTATTTATCCAAAGGATACAAATATAGTGATTTGAAGGGGCACCTGAACCCCAATGTTTATAACAGCAATGTTCACAATAGTCAAAATATGGAAAGAGCCCAGATGTCCATGGAATATTACTCAGCCATCAAAAAGAATGAAATCTTGCCATTTGCAATGATGTGGATGGAACTCCAGAGGGTATTATGCTAAGTGAAATAGGTCAGTCACAGAAAGACAAATACCATATGATTTTATTCATATGTAGGATTTAAGAAACAAAACAGATGAGCATAGAGGAAGGGAAGGAAAAATAAAATAGGATAAAAACAGAGAGGGAGACAAACCATAAGAGACCCTTAACTATAGGAAACAAATTGAGGGTTGCTGGAAGGGAGGGGATGGGGTAATTGGCTGATGCACATTAAGGAGGGCATTTGATGTAATGAGAACTGGGTGTTATATGCAACTGATGAATCACTGAATTCTACCCCTGAAACTATCAATACACTATATGTTAACTAAATTGAATTTAAATAAATAAATAAATAAATAAATAAATAAATAAATAAATAAATAAATAAATGTATTTTCTGCTGTTGTGGGATGTAGTAGTTTATAGATGTAAGTTATATCAGGTGATTGATGGTGTTGTTGAATTCAACTCTGTCTTTACTGAATCTCTGCCTGCTGGATCTGTCCATTCCTGATTCAGGAGAGTTGAAGTCTCCAACTATGATAGTGGATTAATCTGTTTCTCCTTGCAGTTCTATCAGTTTTTGCCTCATGTAGTGTGATGCTCTGTTGTTAGGTGCATACTCACAAAGGATTGTTTGCCTTCTTGGAAAATTGACCCTTTTATCATCATGGAATGCCTCTCTTTATCCTTGATAACTTCCCTTGCTCTAAAGTCTGCTCTGTCTGAAATTAATATAACCATTTCTGCTTTCTTTTGATTAGTGTTGGCATAGTATATTTTGGTCCATCCATTTAATTTTTCATCTATATGTGTCTTTATATTTAAAGTGCGTTTCATCAGCAGAACACACATTCTTTTCAAGTGCACATGGGACATTCTCCAGAATAGATCACATACTGGATCACAAATCAGACCTCAACAAATACAAAAAGATTGAAATCATACCAATGCATCTTTTCTGACCACAATGCTATGAAACTTGAAGTCAACCACATGAAAAAATTTGGAAAGACCACAAATACATGGAGTTTAAACAAGATGCTACTAAACAGTGAATGGGTCAACCAGGAAATCAAAGAAGAAATAAAAAAATACATTAAAACAAATGAAAATGAAAACACAAATGTCCAAAACCTTTGGGATGCAGCAAAAGTGGTCCTAGGAGGGAAGTATATAGCATTACCTACCTCAAGAAGCAAGAAAAATTGCAAATAAATAATTTAACCTTATACCTAAAGAAGCTAGAAAAAGAACAACAAACCAAACCTAAAACCAGCAGAAGGAAGTAAATAATAAAGATTAGAGGAGAAATCAATGACATAGAAACTAAAAAAACAGCAGAACACATTAATGAAACCAGGAGCTAGTTCTTTGAAAAAATATTAATAAAATTGATAAGCTCCTAAGCAGATTTATCAAAAAGAAAGGATCCAAATAAAATCACAAGTGAGAGAAGAGAAATAAAAACCAACACCACAGAAATACAATTTTAACAGAATATTATGAAAAATGATATGCCAACAAATTGGATAACCTGGAAGAAATGGAGAAATTCCTAGAAACATATAAACTACCAAAACTAAAACAGGAAGAAATATAAAACTTGAACAGACTGATAACTGGCAAAATAACTGAATAAGTAATAAAAAAAAAAAAACTCCAAACAAAGAAAAGCCCAGGGCCAGATGGCTTCACAGTGAATTCTAGTTAAAGAAGAATTAATACCTATTCTTCTCAAACTATTCAAAAAAGTAGAAAAGGAAGGAAAACTTCCAAGTTCATTCTATGAGGCCAGTATTACCCTGATACCAAAACCAGACAAAGACCCCACCAGAAAAGAGAACTATAGGCCAATATCCCTGATGAACAGGGATACAAAAATTCTCAATAAAATACTAGCAAACTGAATCCAATAATACATTAAAAGAATCATTCACCATGATCAAGTGGGATTTATTTGCACCCTGGGTTGAGAAGGTGGTTAAGTATTTGCAAACAATCAATATTATACACCACATTAATAAAAGAAAGGATAAGAACCATATGATCATTTCAATAGATGCAGAAAAAGCATTTGACAAAGTATAACAACCATTCATGGTAAAAACCCTCAACAAAGTAGTTGAGGGGGAACATACCTCAACATAATAAAGCCCATACACAAAAAACCTATAGCTAATATACTCAAGGGGGAAAAACAGCTTTTCCTCTATGGTCAGGAACAGACAGGTATGTCCACTCTTACCACTATTATTTAACATAGTACTGGAAGTCTTAGACACAGCAGTCAGACAACAAAAAGAAATAAATTGCCCAAGAACAAGTAAAACTTTCACTATTTGCAGATGACATGATACTCTATACTCTATATAGAAAACTCAAGACATCACCAAAATATTGCTAGAACTGAAACACAAATTTAGCAAAGTCACAGGACACAAAATCAACATAAAGAAATCTGTTGCATTTCTATACAAACAATTATAAGAGAATGTTATGAGCAATTATATGCCAACAAATTAGGCAATCAGGAAGAAATGGATAAATTCCTAGAAACATATAAACTACCAAAACTGAAACAGGAAGAAATAGAAAACCTGAACAGACCCATAATAGAGTTTGCAATATACATTTACAACCAATCCGAGTCCACTTTCAAATAACACTGTATCACTTCATGGGTAGTGCAAATACTGATAATAACAAATTAATCCTAATTCTCCTTCTATCCTTGTATTATTGCCTTTATTCATTTCACTTATGTATAAGCACACATAAGTAAATATAATCAAATATATTATTGCTACTATTATTTTGAAAAATTTATCTTAGGTCAATTAAGGATAAGAAAAACAAAAGTTTTTGTTTCACCTTCACAAATTCTTTCTTATTTTATGTAGATTTGAGTTTCTGACTTGGATCATTTCCCTTCTCTCTGAAGAACTTTTAATGTTTTTGCAAAGCATGCAAACTGCCAAAAACTTTCCTCAATTTTTGTTTGTCTGAAAAAGTGTATTTCTCCTTTGTTTTTGAAGGGCAATTTCTCAGGGTATAGAATTCTAGATTGGTGGGGGTTTTTTTTCTTCCTCTCAACAATTTAGATATTTCACTCCATTCTCTATTGACTGCATGGTTTCTGAGGACAAATTGCATGCAATTCTTATCTTTGTTCCTATATAGGTAAGTTGTTTTTTTTTTTCCCCCTTGTTTGGCTTCTTTCAGAATTCTTTTGCTATCTTTGACTTTCTATAATTTGAAAAGGATATGCCTAGGTTTAGTTTTTGTTTTTCACATTTATCCTGACTGGTATTCTTTGAGCTATTTGGACCTATGTTTTGGTGTCTGACATTAATTTAGGGAACTATTGTTTCAAATATTTCTCCTGTTCCTTTTTCTTTTCCTTCTTGTATTCCTATTATGTGCATGTTACACCTTTTTAATTGTTCCACAGTCCTTAAATATTCTGTTCTTTTCAATCTTGTTCTCTTTGCTTTTTAATTTTGGGGGTTTCTACTGATGTATCTTCAAACTCAGAGTTGCATAACTCTCTCTAGTCTAGCCTGAACCCATCAAAGGCATTCTTCATTTCTGTTACAGTGTTTTTAATCTCTAACCTTTCTTTTTGATTCTTTCTTAGGATTAACATCTCTGTGCTTACATGCCCCTCTTTTCTTACATGCTGTCTACTTTTTTTTTATTATGTTATGTTAGTCACCATACAGTACATCATTAGTTTGTGATGTAGTGTTCAATGATTCATTAGTTGCTTATAACACCCAGTGCTCATCACAGTCTTTTAGTGAGATACACTATCTGGCCTGGCTCTGCCAATCTTCCAGCAAGTTAGGCTCTGGTTTACTATTTCTCCTGAGTGCAGGTCTTATTAAGAGTGATAGAATATTCTGGCATATTTCGAATGGTTCCATTCCTCCACCCTTTGTTGGAAGTATGGAAGAATTTTCCTCTGATATAGACTATGAGAGCCTGGAGGTTCTCCTAGAGGTCAAACTCACAAAAGTGTGGGAGCTCCTCTATGATGGGATTCCCTTGGTGTTTTAAACTCTAGAGTTGTCCACACTGAGTCTCCAGAAATTTGTCAATTACAGTTCAGGGTTTCCTCCCCACTCTTCCCCTGCCCTCACACTGGTTCTCACATTGGTTCCCATATGTGAGTGTCTGGTGCAGTTGGCCATGATTCCTTATATCTGCCCACCTGTCTTTCCAGTTTTGGGGACAGTGATCTGCCTTTTGACCTCACCTCTCTTACTGATCCAAGAAGAGTTGTTGATTTTTCAGTCTGTTCAGCTCTGTAGTTGTGGAACTGGACACTGGAAGTCTACTTTTCCCATTTTTTAATTGGATATTTTGTTGTTGTTGAGCTGTAGGAGTTCTTTATAATTCCGGATGCTAACCCCCTATCAGATATATGGATTACAAATATTTTCTCTTATTCCATAGGCTGCCTTTTCACTCTGTTGATAGAGTCCTTTGATGTTTTAATTTTAATTAAGTCCAATTTATCTATTTTTTTCTTCTGTTGCCAGTGCTTTTGATTGTTGTGTCCAAGAAATCACTGCCAAATTCAATGTATGTCATAAAGCTTTCTTCTTATGTTTTCTTCTAAGAGTTTTAGAGTTTCAGCTTTACATTTGGACTTAACTAATTTTTGTTTATGGTATAAGTAAGGGTCCATCGTTGTTCTTTTGCATGCAGATATCCAGATTTCATAGCACCGTTTGTTGAAGAGACTGTCCTCATACCATTGTGTAATCTCAGATGCCCTGTTGAAAATCATTGACCATATATGAAGGTTTATTTTTAGGTTCTTTCTTCTATTTCAGTGGTCTGACATTATGCCAGTACCACACTGTTTTGATGACTGTAACTGTAATGTTTTGAAATCAGGAAGAGTGAGGACTCCAATTTTATTCTTTTTTCAAGATTGTTTTTGTTATTTGGGGTCCCTTGAGATGTCATGAGTTTTAGGATGGATTTTTATTTTTGCAAAAAATTTATTGGGATTTTGATAGGGATTGAATAAATTTATAGACTTATTTGGGTAGTATGGACCTTTAAACAATATTAACTCTTCCAATCCATGCACATGGGCTGAATTTCTATTTATTTGTATATTCATTACTTTTTCAGCAATGTTTTGAAGTTTGCGGTGTACAATATTTTACCTCCTTGGTTGAGTTTATTCTAAGTATTTTATTCTTTTTGATGCTATTGTAAATGGGATTGTTTTCTTAATTTCCTTTCAGATTGCCTGTTTTTAGTGAATAGAAATGCAACTGATTTTTCTGAGTTGACTTTTTATCTTACAACTTTACTGAATTTACTCATTAGTTCTAACAGGTATGTGTGTGTAATATTTAGGTTTTCTACATATAACGTTATATTGTCTGTGACTGATAATTTTTCGTCTTCCTTTCCTATTTGGATACCTTCTTTTTCTTTCCTTACTTGATTACTGGGTAGGACTTCCAATGCTATGTTAAATAAAAGTGGTGAGAGTGGACACCCTACTCTTAGAGAAAAAGCTTTCAGGTTTTCACCATTGAGCATGATGTCAGTGATGAGCTTGTCTTCTATGGCCTTTGTTATATTGAGGTAACTTCTTTCTATATCCAGTTTGTTAGGTTTGGTTTTTTTGTTGTTGTTGTTTTTTATAGATGGATGTTGAATTTTGTCAAACGCTCTTTTGGCATCTATTGAGATGATCATACAATGTTTATCCTTTATTTTATGAATGTGGTACATCACATTAATTAATTCATGGATGTTGAACCATCCTTGTATCCCTGGAATAAATCTGACTTGATTATGGTTTAGGATCCTTGTAATGTATTGTTGAATTCAGTTTCCTAATATTTTATTCAAGATTTTTGCATTTATGTACTCAGGGATATTGGCCTATAATTTCCTTTTTTTTTTAAGCATTCTTTTTTTGTTTTTTTAGATTTTATTTATTTATTTGACAGAGAGAGACACAACGAGAGAGGGAACACAAGCAAGGGGGAGTGGGAGAGGGAGAAGTAGGCTTCCCGTGGAGCAGGGAGCCCAATGTGGGGCTCAATCCCAGGACCCTGGGCTCATGACCTGAACAGAAGGCAGACGCTTAATGACTGAGCCACCCAGGTGCCCCTATAATTTCCTTTTATTGTTGCATCCTTGCCTGGTTTTGGCATCAGAGAAATACTGGCCTCATAAAATGAGTTTGAAAGTGTTCCATAATCTTCTATTTTTTGGAAGAGTTTAAAAGGTTTGTTATTCATTCTTCTCTGAACATCTGGTAGAATTTAACATTGAAGCCATCTGATCTGAACTTTTGCTTGTTGTGAGGCTTTTGATTACTGATTCAATCTCCTTATTAGCAATTGATCTGTTTAGATTTTCTATTTTTTTCATGTTCTGTCTGGGTAGGTTATATATTTCTAGGAATTTATTCATTTTTTCCTATATTGTCCGATTTAATTGTCAGCATATAATGGTTCATAGTAGTCTCCTATGATCCTTTGTATTTCTTCTGGCCAATTGTAATGTCTCCTCTTTCATTTCTGATTTTGAGCGCTCTCTCTTTTTTTCCTGATGAGTCTGGCTAAAAACTTGTCTATTTTGTCTATCTTTTCAAAAAAAAACCATCTCTTAGTTTCAGTGATCTTTTTTATTTTTATTTTTGTCTCTTATTTATTTTCACTCTGATCTTTGTTATTTGCTTCTTTCGACTAACTTTGTACTTTTTTTTTTCTAGTTCCTTGAGGTGCAAATCCAGGTTGTTTGAGATCTTTCTTATTTTTTGATGTAGCCAGTTATTACTATAAACTTCCTTCTTATAACTTCTTTTGCTCTATTACCATAAGTTTTGGTAAGTTTTATTTTCATTTTCATCTGTCTCAAGGTATTTTTTTGATTTCTCTTTTAATATCTTTTTTTTTTTTACCCAATGGTTGTTTAATAGTATTGTTTAATCTTTGCGTATTTGTGAATTTTCCAGTTTCCTGTAATTGATTTCTAATTTCTTACCATTGTGGTTGGAAAAGATGCTTGATATGATTTTAATCTTTTTAAATCTATAAGACTTGTTTTGTGGCCTAACATGATCCAGCCAGGAGAATATTCCATGTTCACTTGAGAAGAATGTGTATTCTGTTGCTGTTGGATGGAATGTTCTGCACAAGTCTGGTAGGTCTATCTGGTTGAACATGTCATTTAAATCCAAACTTTCCTTCTTGAATTTCTGTCTGGATGATCTACCCATTGGTGAAAGTGGAGTGTTAAAGTCCCCTACTATTGTATTGTCTATTTCTCTCCTTACATCTGTTAATATTTGCTATATATATTTAAGTGTTCCTCCGTTGGATGCACAAATATTTTCAAATCTAATATCCTTTTGTTGGATTGACCCACTTATCATTATATAATAATCTTCTCTGTCTCTTATTATACCCTTTGGCTTAAATTATTTTTCTAAGTATAGCTACCCAGCTTTTTTTTTTTTTTTTTTGGTTTCCATTTGCATGGAACATCTTTTTCCATTCCTTCACTTTAAGTTTATGTGTGTCTTTATATCTGACGTGAATCTCTTGTAGGCAGCATATATTTGGGTCTTGTGTGTGTGTGTGTGTGTGTGTGTGTGTGTGTGTGTTTTCCCTTTCAGCCACTCTGTGTCTATTGTGTGTGTGTGTGTGCATAACACCCAGTGATCCACGCAGAACGTACCCTCTTTAATACCCATCACCAGGCTAAACCATCCCCCCACCCCCTCCCCTCTAGAACCCTCAGTTTGTTTCTCAGAGTCCATTGTCTCTCATGGTTGAACTCGACCTCCGATTTCCCCCCCTTGATTCTTCCCCTCGGGCTATTTTCTCCTTTTTTTTTTCTTAACATATATTGCATTATTTGTTTCAAGGGACAGATCTTTGATTCAACAGTCTTGCACAATTCACAGCGCTCACCATAGAACATACCCTCCCCAATGTCTATCACCCAATGACCGCATCCCTCCCACCCCACCCCCACTCCAGCAACACTCAGTTTCTTTCCTGACATTAAGAATTCCTCATATCAGTGAGGTCATAGGATACATGTCCTTCTCTGATTGACTTATTTCACTCAGCATAACACCCTCCAGTTCCATCCACGTCATTGCAAATGGCAAGATCTCATTCCTTATG
>NW_027397118.1:6992642-6995483 GCF_003265705.2 Callorhinus ursinus
TATATATATATATATATATATATATATATATAACACTTCTTCTTTATCCATTCATCTGTCAATGGACATTTTGATTCTTTCCACAGTTTGGCTATTGTGGACATTGCTGCTATAAACATCGGGGTGCACGTACCCCTTCGGATCCCTACATTTCAATCTTTGGGGTAAATACCCAGTAGTGCGATTGCTGGATTGTATGGTAGCTCTATTTTCAACTTTTTGAGGAACCTCCATACTGTTTTCCAGAGTGGTTGCACCAGCTTGCATTCCCACCAACAGTGTAGGAGGGTTCCCCTTTCTCTGCATCCCCACAAACATCTGTTGATTCCTGACTTGTTAATTTTAGCCATTCTGACTGGTGTGAGGTGATACCTCATTGAGGTTTTGATTTGGATTTCCCTGATGCCGAGCGATGTTGAGCACTTTTTCATGTGTCTGTTGGCCATTTGGATGTCTTCTTTGGAAAAATGTCTGTTCATGTCTTCTGCCCATTTCTTGATGGGATTATTTGTTCTTTGGGTGTTGAGTTTGATAAGTTCTTTATAGATTTTGGATACTAGCCCATTATCTGATATGTCATTTGCAAATATTTTCTCCCATTCTGTCGGTTGTCTTTTGGTTTTGTGGACAGTTTCTTTTGCTGTGCAAAAGCTTTTTATCTTGACGAGGTCCCAATAGTTCATTTTTGCCCTTGCTTTCCTTGCCTTTGGCGATGTTTCTAGGAAGAAGTTGCTGCAGCTGAGGTCGGAGAGGTTGCTGCCTGTGTTCTCCTCTATGATTCTGATGGACTCCTGTCTCACATTTAGGTCTTTCAACCATTTGGAGTCTATTTTTGTGTGTGGTGTAAGGAAATGGTCCAGTTTCATTCTTCTGCATGTGGCTGTCCAATTTTCCCAACACCATTTGTTGAAGAGACTGTCTTTTTGCCATTGGACATTCTTTCCTGCTTTGTCAAAGATGAGTTGACCATAGAGTTGAGGGTCCATTTCTCGCCTCTATATTCTGTTCCATTGATCTATGTGTCTGTGTTTGTGCCAGTACCATACTGTCTTGATGATGATACCTTTGTAAAAGAGCTGGAAGTCCGGAATTGTGATGCTGCCAGCTTTGCTTTGCTTTTTCAACATTCCTCTGGCTATTCAGGGTCTTTTCTGGTTTCATAAAAATTTTAGGATTATTTGTTCCATTTCTTTGAAAAACGTGGATGGCACTTTGATGCGGATTGCATTGAATGTGTAGATTGCTCTAGGAAGCATTGACATCTTCACAATATGTGTTCTTCCAATCCATGAGCATGGAACGTTTTTCCATTTCTTTGTGTCTTCCTCAATTTCTTTCATGAGTATTTTATAGTTTTCTGAGTACAGATCCTTTGCCTCTTTGGTTAGATTTATTCCTAGGTATCTTATAGTTTTGGGTGCAATTGTAAATGGGATCGACTCCCTAATTTCTCTCTCTTCTGTCTTGTTGTTGGTGTATAGGAATGCCACTGATTTCTGTGCATTGGTTTTATATCCTGCCACTTTACTGAATTCCTGTATGAGTTCTAGCAGTTTTGGGGTGGAGTCTTTTGGGTTTTCCACATAAAGTATCATATCATCTGCAAAGAGTGAGAGTTTGACTTCTTCTTTGCCGATTTGGATGCCTTTGATTTCTTTTTCTTGTCTGATTACTGTGGCTAGGACTTCTAATACTATGTTGAATAGCAGTGGTGAGAGTGGACATCCCTGCTGCGTTCCTGACATCAGGGAGAAAGCTCTCAGTTTTTCCCCATTAGGAATGATAGGTTTTTTATAGATGGCTTTTATGATATTGAGGCATGTACCCTTTATCCCTATACTCTGAAGGGTTTTGATCAAGAAAGGATGCTGTACTTTGTCAAATGCTTTTTTGGCATCTATTGAGAGGATCATATGATTCTTGTTCATTCTTTTGTTAATGTATTGTATCACGTTGAATGATTTGTGGATGTTGAACCAACCTTGCGGCCCAGGGATAAGTCCCACTTCGTCGTGGTGAATAATCCTTTTATGTACTGTTGGATCCTATTGGCTAGTATTTTGGTGAGAATTTTTGCATCCATGTTCATCAAGGATATTGGTCTGTAATTCTTTTTCATAGGGTCTTTGTCTGGTTTGGGGATCAAGGGAATGGTGGCCTCATAAAATGAGTTTGGAAGTTTTCCTTCCATTTCTATTTTTTGGAACAGTTTCAGAAGAATAGGTATTAATTCTTCTTGAAATGTTTGGTAGAATTCCCCTGGGAAGCCATCTGGCCCTGGGCTTTTTTTGTTAGGAGATTTTTGATGACTGCTTAGTTTTCCTTAGTGGTTATAGGTCTGTTTATGTTTTCTATTTCTTCCTGGTTAAGTTTTGGTAGTGGACACATTCACTACATTCAGGGGCATAGAGATTTACATTGTTAGATCTTCTTGTTGGATAGACCCTTTAAGTAGGATATAGTGTCCTTCCTCATCTCTTATTACAGTCTTTGTTTTAAAATCTAATTTGTCTGATGACACACTGGACCAAATGGACTTCACAGACATATTCAGAACATTCCATCCCAAAGCAAAGGAATACACATTCTTCTCTAGTGCCCATGGAACATTCTCCAGAATTGATCACATCCTAGGTCACAAATCAGGTCTCAATCGGTACCAAAAGATTGGGATCATTCCCTGCATATTTTCAGACCACAATGCTTTGAAAGTAGAACTCAACCACAAGAGGAAAGTCGGAAAGAACTCAAATACATGGAGGCTAAAGAGCATCCTACTAAAGAATGAATGGGTCAACCAAGAAATTAAAGAAGAATTAAAAAAATTCATGGAAACCAATG
>NW_027397118.1:6995583-6996193 GCF_003265705.2 Callorhinus ursinus
CTAGGAGCTGGTTCTTTGAAAGAATTAACAAGATTGATAAACCCCTGACCAGACTGATCAAAAAGAAAAGAGAAATGACCCAAATCAACAAAATCATGAATGAAAGAGGAGAGATCACAACCAACACCAAAGAAATACAAACAATTATAAGAACATATTATGAGCAACTCTATGCCAGCAAATTAGATAACCTGGAAGAAATGGGTGCATTCCTAGAGATGTATCAACTACCAAAACTGAACCAGGAAGAAATAGAAAACCTGAACAGACCTATAACCAGTAAGGAAATTGAAACAGTCATCAAAAATCTCCCAAGAAACAAAAGCCCAGGGCCAGATGGCTTCCCAGGGGAATTCTATCAGACATTTCAAGAAGAATTAATACCTATGCTCCTGAAACTGTTCCAAAAAATAGAAATGGAAGGAAAACTTCCAAACTCATTTTATGAGACCAGCATTACCTTGATCCCAAAACCAGACAAAGACCCCATCAAAAAGGAGAATTACAGACCAATATCCTTGATGAACATGGATGCAAAAATTCTCACCAAAATACTAGCCAATAGGATCCAACAGTACATTAAAAGGATTATTCACCATGACCAAGTGGG
>NW_027397118.1:7001193-7072477 GCF_003265705.2 Callorhinus ursinus
CATAGATCAATGGAACAGAATCGAGAGCCCAGAAATGGACCCTCAACTCTATGGTCAACTTATTTTTGACAAAGCAGGAAAGAATGTCCAATGGCAAAAAGACAGTCTCTTCAACAAATGGTGTTGGGAAAATTGGACAGCCACATGCAGAAGAATGAAACTGGACCATTTCCTTACACCACACACAAAAATAGACTCCAAATGGTTGAAAGACCTAAACGTGAGACAGGAGTCCATCCAAATCCTAAAGGAGAACACAGGTAGCAACCTTTTCGACCTTAGCCGCAGCAACTTCTTCCTAGAACCATCGCCAAAGGCATGGGAAGCCAGGGCAAAAATGAACTATTGGGATTTCATCAAGATAAAAAGCTTTTGCACAGCAAAAGAAACAGTCCACAAAACCAAAAGACAACCAACAGAATGGGAGAAAATATTTGCAAACGACATATCAGATAAAGGGCTAGTATCCAAAATCTATAAAGAACTTATCAAACTCAACACCCAAAGAACAAATAATCCAATCAAGAAATGGGCAGAAGACATGAACAGACATTTCTCCAAAGAAGACATCCAAATGGCCAACAGGCACATGAAAAAGTGCTCAACATCGCTCGGCATCAGGGAAATCCAAATCAAAACCTCAATGAGATACCACCTCACACCAGTCAGAATGGCTAAAATTAACAAGTCAGGGAACGACAGATGTTGGCGGGGATGTGGAGAAAGGGGAACCCTCCTACACTGTTGGTGGGAATGCAAGCTGGTGCAACCACTCTGGAAAACCGTATGGAGGTTCCTCAAACAGTTGAAATTAGAGCTACCGTTCGATCCAGCAATTGCACTACTGGGTATTTACCCCAAAGATACAAATGTAGGGACCCGAAGGGGTACGTGTACCCCAATGTTTATAGTAGCCATGTCCACAATAGCCAAACTGTGGAAAGAGCCAAGATGTCCATCGACAGATGAATGGATAAAGAAGATGTGGTATATATACACAATGGAATATTATGCAGCCATCAAAAGGAATGAGATGTTGCCATTTGCCACGATGTGGATGGAACTGGAGGGTGTTATGCTGAGTGAAATAAGTCAATCAGAGAAAGACATGTATCACATGACCTCACTGATATGAGGAATTCTTAATCTCAGGAAACAAACTGAATGTTGCTAGAGTGGTGTGGGGGTGGGAGGGATGGGGTGGCTGGGTGATAGACGAGCGCTGTGAATTGTGCAAGACTGTTGAATCACAGATCTGTACTTCTGAAACAAATAACGCAACATATTTTAAGAATAAGAAGAGGAGAGGAACCATGAGAGATGATGGAGTCTGAAAAACAAACTGAGGGTTCTAGAGGGGAGGGGGTAGGGGGATGGGTTAGCCTGGTGATGGGTATTGAGGAGGGCACGTTCTGCATGGAGCACTGGGTGTTATGAACAAACAATGAATCATGGAACACTGCACCAAAAACTAATGATGTAATATATGGTGATTAACATAACAATAAAAAATTTAAAAAAAATAAAATAAAATCTAATTTGTCTGATATGAGGATTGCCACCACAGCTTTCTTTTGGTGTCCATTAGCATGGTAAATGGTTTTCCACACCTCACTTTCAATCTGGGGGTGTCTTTGGGTCTAAAATGAGTCTCTTGCAGACAGCATATTGATGGGTCTTGTTTCTTAATCCAATCTGATAGCCTGTGTCTTTTGATTGGGGCATTTAGCCCATTTACATTCAGGGTAACTATTGAAAGCTATGAATTTAGTGCCATTGTATTGCCTATAAGGTGACTTACTGTATATTGTCTGTGTTCCTTTCTGACCTATGCTGCTTTTAGTCTCTCTCCTTGCCTAGAGAACCCCTTTCAATATTTCTTGGAGGGCTGGTTTCGTGTTTGCAAATTCCTTTAGTTTTTGTTTGTCCTGGAAGCTTTTTATGTCCCCTTCTATTTTCAATGACAGCCTAGCTGGATACAGTATTTTTGGCTGCATATTTTTCTCGTTTAGTGCTCTGAAGATATCATGCCAGTCCTTTCTGGCCTGCCAGGTCTCTGTGGATAGGTCTGTTGCCAATCTAATGTTTCTACCATTGTAAGTTACATATCTCTTCTCCTGAGCTGCTTTCAGGATTTTCTCTTTGTCTCTGAGACTCGTAAGTTTTACTATTAGATGTTGGGATGCTGAGCTATTTTTATTGATTTTGAGAGGGGTTCTCTGTGCCTCCTGGATTTGGATGCCTGTTTCCTTCCCCACATTAGGGAAGTTCTCTGCTATAATTTGCTCCAGTATACCTTCTGCCCCTCTCTCTCTTTCTTCTTCTTCTGGGATCTCAATTATTCTAATGTTGTTTCATCTTACAGTATCACTTATCTCTCGAATTCTGCCCTCGTGATCCTGTAGTTATTTCTCTCTCTTTTTCTCAGTTTCTTTATTTTCCATCATTTGGTCTTCTGTATCGCTGATTCTCTCTTCTGCCTCATTTATCCTAACAGTTAGTGCCCCCATTTTTGATTGCACCTCATTAATAGTCTTTTTGATTTTGACTTGGTTAGATTTTAGGTCTTTTATTTCTCCGGAGAGGGTGTCTCTAATAACTTCCACGCTTTTTTCAAGCCCACCTAGTATCTTTAAAATCATGATTCTGAACTCTAGGTCCAACATCCAACTAATGTCCATATTGAGTAGGTCCTTGGCAGATGGTACTACCTCTTGTTCTTTTTGTTGAGGTGATTTTTTTCCATCTTGTCATTTTGTCCAGAGGAGAACAGATGAATGAGAGAACAAAATGCTAACAGGGTAACAATGTCCCCAGAAAATATACTCTAAACAAATCAGAAAAGACCTGAAACCAGTGGAAAAGAAAGGGAAAGAAAGAAAAAAGAAAGAGGAAAAAAAAGAAAAAGATAAAAACAAACAAAAACAGAACAAAACAAAAAAAAAACAGAGTATGTCAAATATGATCAGGCTGGTGCATAGATCAGTGGCACACACTAGATTTTGGGAGTATTTTGGTCTATTAGAAGAAAGTGCCTCCCAAAATTTTAAAGAAAGAAAGACTTATATATGTACAAAATAAGGGTTGATACGATGAAGGGATGGAATATGACTGTAAATATAAAAAGTATAGAAAATTTTATAAAAGGAATTGATAAGAAGTTGTTTGAAAAAAAGAAAGAATAGGATAAAAAAAGAAAGAAAAAGGGGAGAGAATGTGATCAGGCAGGAGACTAGAACAAAGCCATACAGTAGAGATTTAGGGTATATTTTGATCTGTTAGAACTTTAAAGAGAGATTTTAAAGAGAGAACAACTTATATATATTTATGCCAAAAATAAGGGTAACTACCATGAAGGGATAGAATATGACTCTACAAATGAAAAATAAATGTTTTTTAAAAAAAGGGATTGATAAGATGTTGGTTGAAAAAGGGAAAAAGAAAAATTAAAAAAAAGTTAAAAAAATTAACTTTGAAAGACTAATGAATCATGGTAAAAAAGCCATGAATTCTATGTGCAGTATTCCCCTAGCGCTGGAGTTCTGCCGTTCTCATTGATCGGTAAACTTGGTCTTGGCTGGCTGTTCTTGCTGATATTCTGGGGGAGGGGCCTGTTGCTGTGGTTCCCAAATGTCTTTGCCGGAGGTGGAATTGCCCCGCCCTTGTCGGTCCAGGCTAAGTAATCTGCTCGGGTTTGCTCTGGGGAGCTTTTGTTCCCTGCAAGCTCTCGGTACAGCTTTGGAGGACCAGGGTGAAAATGGTGGCCTCCCAATCTCCATCCTGAGGAGCCGAGAACTGGGGGCCACACACTCAGTGCGCCTCCAGAGAAAAGCAGTCAGTCACTCCCGTCTCCCTGGTCTCCGGCCGCACTCCATGGTCACCCGGCCTGTGACCGAGCGTTTCTATGTCTGGCACCCGACCCCGTGTGGAGTCTCCAAACCCAGCAGATCCCTGCAGTGCGCTCCCGCGGCACTCCTCCCTGGGGAGGAAGGGGAGTCTCCCCGGCTCTGCCGCTTGTTGGGTCCCTGCTGGAGGCACAGTGGCCCGACTGGGCCGCGGATCACGGTTTATGGCAACCCCGAGCTGAGAGCCCGTGCCTCGGCTCCGTCTCTGCAGCTGGCTTCCCTGCTCCAATACCTGGGAGCTCTGCCGCACTCAGGGACCCCTGGTCTTTCTGTGTCCCCGAGGGTCCTGAGACCACACTGTCCCGCGAGGGTTCCACCCCCCGCTTAGCCACTGGAGCAACATCCCTCAGCGGAGCCGACTTCTAAAAGTTCCAAGTTTGTGCTCCACAGCTCTAGCACTTGCCAGAAGTGGCCAACGGAGGCCCCCTCCCCCGCCGTCTATTCTCCCGAATATCGCCTCCAATTCACTTCTCCGCACGTTCTACCTTCCAGAAAGTGGTCGCTTTTCTGTTCAGAGAGTTGTTGCTATTCTTTTCTTCGATCTCCTGTTGAGTTCGTGGGTGTTCAGAATGGTTTGATCCCTATCCAGCTGAATTCCTGAGACCAGATGAAATCCAGGTCTCCTACTCCTCCGCCATCTTGCTCCGCCCCCCGGATCTCATCAAAATTTAAAACGCCTCACTATTATGTAAAAATTAGATGTGTCTTCAAGTCCCACACCTTCAGCTCTGTTCAGTTACTTGAGGTTAACTTGCCCAGAAAGCTTCAGTCTCAGCCCTGGTTATTTAAGGTGAAACTTGAGGCTGACACCTGCACTATAACACATGGCAATATATTCTAAAGGAAGTGCATAACGCACTACAAGAACTGCTATTTAATGGATTGCTTTGAAAAGAACGAAGAATCTTTTTGGAATCTGTGGAGTTCTCCAGGCTTATATTTATTGTCCTAACAGTTGGACTTGTCTCCTGGAGAGTTTTTGAGGTCTTGTCCCACATCTTACAGCTGGAAAGAAGGAGGGGAATGGAGACAAGAGTCAGGAAAGATGCACAAGAGGACAGGAGAGAAGGGCAAATGGGTACCACGCAGCCCTTCCTGGCATCACCTGACAGACCAGAAGGGGATCCAAAGAGGGAAGAGGGTAAGACAAAAACCAGTGTTCCTAAGACTGGGACCCCAGGCACATGGCTGAGAGGTGGGGCTCTCCCTGCCCCATGCCAGAAGAGAATAACTAGGCTTGCCCTGATCCAGTGCATGAACACCATGAGAGTCTCTTTTCTGCCAAGAGCCAGGACTCCTTGGGGACCGTGGGAATGGGAACCGTCTGCCTTCTTCCCACAGTACCGGGCAAGTGAGACTCTGAAAATCAAATTCAGCAAATACTAGGGCATTAAAATGGACATAGTCCTGCCCTCAGAGACAGTCAAGTGGAAAGACATATATAAACCCACCAAGATAAAACCAGCATAAGCGCTACAGAGAAAAAGAAAAGAATGTTTCTAATTTAGATTCACATTATCAGATGTTGCCAATACAGGGTCCCAGGAGGGACACAAGCCTGCCCCAGTCACCTACCCGCGATTCAGCTCTGTGTACTCTCTCTGGCAGTCCCCTCAGCTGAGATTCAGGGCCAAGGCATGTCCTAGCTGCCGTCACTAACTGGGAGCAAGTGTGGGAGACAAATGGATCTCTCCCACACAGCATGGCAAAACACTTACAGCAAAAGGGGCTTGGCCAGAGGAAGACTGGGGTCCAGGGCATGTTATATAAATAAATAAATGGCCTTGCCACTTCTCATCATCAAAAGAACACGTGAAAATAAAATCTTAAAAATTCACTTAGCAAAAATAATAATTAAACTCCTGTTCTTCTAAAAATATCATTAAGGAAATGAAAGGGCAAGCCACAGAGTGGGAGAAAATATTTACAAAATATGTATATTTGAAAAAGGACTTGTGTCTGGATAGATTTTTCTTAAAGGGAAAAAACTCTTATAACTCTAAATAAGACAATACCCAATTAAGAAATGAGCAAAAAAAAAAAATGTGAACAGACACTTCACAGAAGATTTATATAAATGGCCAATAAGTACATGGAAAGATACCCAATATCACTGGTCATTAGAAAAGTGCAAATGAAAATCAAAATGAGGAGGTACCACTACATACCCAAGAGAATAGCTAATGTTAAGAAGACTGACAATATCAAGAATTGGTATGGATGTAGAGCACCTGGAACTCTCAAAAATTGCCAGTGGGAATATAAAATGCAAAAATCATTTTGAAAAAAAACGTTTGGCCTTTTCTTTTAAGGTTACTTATAGCAATATGACTCAGAAGTTACACCCATAGGTATCTACCTAAGAGAAATGAAAGTATAGGTCCACACAAAATCTTACACAAGGAATGTTCATGACAGCTTTATTCATCTTAGCCAAAAACTGGAAACCACCCAAATGTCCACCAAAAGATAAATGAATGAACAAATTGGGGTATATACATACATATAAATGGAAATGAGTCAGAAAAAATAAATTAACACACATGACCTGGATGAATCTCAAAAACATTATGCTAAGAGAGAAAAGCCAGACATAAAAGAATACTTACTGCATGATTCTACTTGCAGGAAGCTCTAGAAATGGCAAATCTAATCTGTAGTGGCAGAAAGTTCAGTGGGCACAAGGAAACATTTGGAGTGATGGAAGTGGTCTATATTTGAACGTGGTAACAGTGTACACCTGGATGTAAACATTTGTCCACACTCACGGAACCGCACACCAAAAAAAATGGGTGCATTTCATTGTATGCATATTATACTTCAAAGAAGTTGTTAAAAAAAAAAAAATCCCAGGTCTGGTGACTTAAAGCATGACACTGCTAAAATAAGCAAGTCAGGAGAATTTTCTCAGTGAGATAATATAGCTGAAAATTGCCTACTGCCTTCTGCTAGCTCCACCCTCTGTGGGCACCTTCTCCCAATAAGACCCAGATTTATGTTCTTGAGCTGCCTACACAGAAAATGGCACTTCTGTACAATAGTCCTTAAAATATATAAAGGGAAATAGTATGTTGTAACAAGCCCTAGACTGAGGAATCAAAAGCCCCTCAGTGCTGCCCCTGACCAGCCAAGCAGCCTAGGTCAAGGAAGTAGCTTCATATCGGTGACCCCTGGACTCCTTACCTGCAAACTTAGGGTAACCACCAAGAGCCCTGGTGGCTTTTGAGAGGGCAGCACGCTGGGATGATGAGGCAGGAGGCACACCAAAGGGGATTTCAAAGGGAGTTTCTGAAGAATAAAATGCTTTTTGTTTCTGATGTTTCATCCAGCTTGACTGGAGTCCTTTTTTTTTTTAATTTTTATTGTTATGTTAACCACCATACATTACATCATTAGTTTTTGATGTAGTGTTCCATGATTCATTGCGTATAACACCCAGTGCTCCATGCAGAACGTGCCCTCTTCAATACCCATCACCAGGCTAACCCATCCCCCCACCCCCCCTCCCCACTAGAACCCTCAGTTTGTTTCTCAGAGTCCATAGTCTCTCATGGTTCGTCTCCCTCTCCGATTCCCCTCTTCATTCTTCCCCTCCTGCTATCTTCTTTTTTTTTAACATATAATGTATTATTTGTTTCAGAGGTACAGATCTGTGATTCAACAGTCTTGCACAATTCACAGCGCTCACCATAGCACATACCCTCCCCAATGTCCATCACCCAGCCAGCCCATCCCTCCCACCCCCCCACCACTCCAGCAACCCTCAGTTTGTTTCCTGAGATAAGAATTCCTCATATCAGTGAGGTCATATGATACATTTGACTGGAGTCTTTAACGACAAGATATGGTTTGACTTAATCAAGAATACAGGCATGTGAGCCCACTGACAGTTGTTAAGGGCTGAGCAGTTGTAAAAGATTGGCACTTTGTCCCCCTCCCGTATCTTCTCACTTCTCCCATTTCCTCACCTGATCTTGACAAGATAGCTCTCTCCCCGACATCTGCGCTGCACTCAGAACAGGCAGGCCCCAAGGGCTGCCTTATTAAGTAGTGAGTCCATTCCTTTCCTCCAGCCCTGTTCCCTCTTTCAGGATAATGTCAACTCTGTGATGTAATCCATGTTGGAGTCAGCAGTCTGCAGCAGCTACAATCACATTGCATCAAATTATTTTAAAATTCAATGTCATTTCCAGAAGCAGGACTGTAGCACTTTGTGGGGAGCGTACTTGCCAGGGGCTCACCTCCAAGCACCCTCATTTCAAAGTCCCTAGCCCAGCACCTCCCTGTACACCTTCGTTATTTTGCCAGAATATTTTTTTAAAGGTTTTATTTATTTATTTGAGAGAGTGAGAGCACTGGAGAGAAAGAGCAAGCATTAGTGGGGGGGAGAGGGAGAGGGAAAAGCAGGCTTCCCACTGAGCAGGGAGCCCAATGAGAGACTCCATCCCAGGACCCTGGGATCATGACCTGAGTGGAAGGCAGATGTTTAACGGACTGAGCCACCGAGGCACCCTTGCCAGAATATTTTGCTGTATTTACTTATCACCCAACTAATTTTCTTTAAATCAACTTCGATTCAGTTCATTATTCTTTAACTTAGCCCATTCTAAATAATAACTGTGACATTGTGGGTGTGATGTGTTAATAATACATTTTTCTAATTTTAAAAAATTACATTTATATATATATATATATAATTACACATATATAGTCCACTCCAGCAGGGTTCCACATATCTCACTTTGGGTAACACCTCCTAAAGGCACCACCATGATCCAAGCCTACACCTCAACATGCAATAACACTTATCAATCCAGACCCCATTTTTTGGTTTTGGGTTTGTTTGTTTGTTGTTTTTCTTTTTTTCTAGGGCGAGAGAGTGAGAACAAGGGAGGGGAGGGGTAGAGGGAGAGGGAAAGAGAGAACTTTAAGCAGGCTCAGACCCAGTGCAGAGATTGACATGGGTCTGGATCTCACAACCCTGAGATCATAACTTGAGCAGAAATCAAGAGTCAGACGCTGAACCGACTGAGCCACCCAGGTGCCCCACAGACCCCATTTTTTAAATAAAGCTACAGCCATATGCGCTCAGTCTGGATTGAGGTTACTGCTTGTATGGGATTGTATTAGTTTCCTAGGGCTTCCATAACCAGGTACCACAGACTGGCAGGCTTAAACAATAGAAACTTATTTCTTCATAGTTCTGAGGCTGGAAGTCCGAGATCAAGGTGTCAGCAGGGTTAGCTTCTTCTGAGGCCTCTCTCCTTAACTTGTAGATTCTGCCTTGTTACTGTGTACTTGTAAGGTCTTCCCTTTGTGCCTGTCTGTGTCCTAATCTCCTCTTGTTGTAAGAATACCAGTCATACTGGATTAGGGCCCGCCCATAAGACCTCGATTAACTTTTATTATCTCTTTATTGTTTTTTTTTAAGTTTTTATTTTAATTCCAGTTAGTTAACACACTGTAATATTAGTTTCATCTTTACAATATAGTGATTCAATAATTCCATACATCACCCAGTGTTCATCATAACAAGTGCCCTCCTTCATCCCCATCACCTATTTCACCCATCCCCCACCCCACCCCCTCTGGTAACCATCAGTTTGTTCTCTAGAGTTAAGAGTCTGTTTCTTGTTTTGCCTGTCTCTCTTATTTTTCCCCTTTGCTCATTTGTTTTGTTTCTTAAATTCCATATATGAGTGAACTCGTATGGTATTTGTCTTTCTCTGACTTATTTCACTTAGCATTATACTCTCTAGCACCATCCATGTCATTGCAAATGACAAGATTTCATTCTTTTTTATGGCTGAATAATATTCCATTGTGTATATATACCACATCCTCTTTTTCCATTCATCAGTCGATGGACACAGGGGCTACTTCCATAATTTGGCTATGGTAAACAATGGTGCTATACACATAGGGGGACATGTATCCCTTCGAATCAGTATTTTTGTATTCTTTAGGTAAATACCCAGTAGTTCAATTGCTTGATCACAGGGAGTTCTATTTTGAACTTTTGAGGAAACTCCACACTGTTTTCCAGAGTGGCTGCACCAGTTTGCATTCCTACCAACAGTGCACGAGTGTTCCTTTTTCTCCACATGCTTGCCAACACCTGTTGTTTCTTGTGTTGTTGATTTTAGCTCTTCCGACAGGTGTGAGGTGGTATCTCATTGTGGTTTTGATTTGCATTTCCCTGATGGTAAGTGATATAACTTTTATTACCTCTTTAAGGGCCCAATCTCCAAATACAGTCACATTCTCAAGTACTGGGTGTTAGGACTTCAATGTATGAATTTGGAGGGACAAAATTTATCCCATAACAGGGTTTATGCAGGATGGGCAAGAATGGTGACTTAGGGGAAAGGCTGGGAGAATCAGATTGCAGGGGATTTCAAAGGGAAAGCTAAGCTTTGAAAACGAAATGAGCAACAAGTGAAAAACAGGGCCCAAACAACAACAAAACAAACAAACAACAACAACAACAAAAAAAAAAAAACAAGTCCAAATATCTGAAGACTTTCATGGCCAAGAAGTGTTTATATACCAAAAGACTGATGAGTTCCTAGAACATCCCAAATTTAGTCAAAACAACCCAAAAGTTGTTTAGTTACAACTGAAATTAGGCATAAACAACAGATCAGATGGTCCTTGTCCAAAGACAATGTGTGTAGGGTGTCTCAGGAGGTAAGACAGAAACACATGTGTCTGTGGAACTCGGGCACTGTCCAGAAGCAAGGTGTAAGGTGTGAGGGTTGGAGTGCATGGTGGTGGAGTGGGTTGGTGACTTACCCAGGAACACCAGTATCTGGAGCCACCTTAGTGTAGAGCCAGATGCATCAGGACAGCGCAGCCTGATGTTGCTATTAGGATGACCCCGCTGACTGCCCCTCCTACAAAAGTCTGACACTGGTGGGGAAATGTGTCCATCAGTGAGCACAGGTCCAGTTACCTTGATATGCAGTGTTTTTCATGTTTCATCCATCAATCTCCTATAAGCATGGTTAGCAGGGTAGTCATTAGGACTAGTCCCAAATATTCCAGGTCTCTCCTTCCAAGAACCTGCTAGAATTGCATTTCCCTACTCCTCTGAAATTAGGTGTGTCAACCTGACTTGCTTTGGCCAATGAAAAGTGAACTAGTGAACCCTAATGTAAACTATAGACTCTGGGTAGTAATGATTTTCAGTGTAGGTTCACCAATTGCAACAAATGTATCCCTCTGATGGGGGATGTTGATAATGGGAAAGGCTTGGCATGTGTTAAGGCACAGGGTAGACGAGAAATCTCTCTATCTTCCACTCAATTTTGTGGTGAACCTAAAACCGCTCTAAAAAAATAAAATCTATTTTTTAAGATTTATTTATTTATTTGAGAGACAGAGAATGGGTGGGTGGGGAGGAGCAGAGGGAGAGAATATTCAAGCAGGCTCCCTGCTGAGCGTGGAGCCTGACACCGGGCTCAATCCCAGGACCCATGAGATCATGATCTGAACCAAAACCAAGAGTCAGACACTCAACCAACTGAGCCACCCAGGTGCCCCTAAAGTCCATTTTTTTTTTCAGTAAGTGGAAATAACATGGTCACTTCTAGGTAAAGAGTTTCAGAGGAAGTAAGGGATTTGCCTTGGTCCTCTTCCTTCCATAATTTCTAAGATGGAGCCTGTATCAGCCTGTACTCCTCCAGGGACAGTGATGAGCAGAAGCCCTCTGCCAAAAGACATTGAATGTGTACCATAAGTGAGCATAACCATTAAGTCTCAGTACTCACTGAGACTTGGGGATTATTTGTTACTGTAGCAGAACCTAGCCCATGCTTACTGATATAGTTGTGTAAGGCAACACTGCTGAGTCTCTCAGCTCTTCTCACCTCATGGAAAAGAAAAATAGAATTTCTTAACAACAAAGCTGAGAACCAAGCCTTGAGACAAAATAACCAGTCTTGAGTGGCTAACTAGCCTTTCTTCTCTTCAACTTGCAACCATTACTACTTGAGTTCTTTCATTTGGTTTAATTACAGCAGCTAACTATGGGAGAAAGTCTGTATCACCCCATATACACTGGCTGTCTGTGGGCCATAACCAACCTACAGACGTATTCCTTCAGCTGTGCTTAAAATTCTTAATTAGTTAAAATAAGAAAATTTTACACAAAAATCCACCTTCCAGATTTCTGGGTGCTCAGAAGATGTTAGAATATCTAGCCCCCTTGGTCCTGCTGTCTTCTGACTTGAAGCAAAATCAGAGCTGCCCTCTTCACATGAGAAGCAAGAGCACCAGAATGCCACAGTCCCCAGCATTCCCTATTGTCTTAACCTCTGTTGGCTTTGTTGATTTGTTACCTGCCTGAATTCTGGAAGCGTTTGAGTTTGTGACCTCTCTATGTACTGCCATCTCATCTCCCTTACACACATACACATACACACATACCCTGCCAATCACTCCATCTATCTTACATTTTCTTTCAATCCTCTGTGCCTTTGCATCCTACTTCCTCTCTCTAGAATGCCTTCATCATCTCTACTGACCTCTATGAAGGCCCAGCTCGAATACTACCTTCTAGGGCAGCAGATGTCAACCTTGACATCCATCATCCCTTCCTCAACTCTCTGCCTTCCTTTGAGTCAGAGATGATCATGTACCCAAGTCCTGGCAAATGAGATGAAAGTGGAAATATGTTGTGGGCTTCCAGGAAGGCTGCCTGAAGGAAAATGTCTCCACCAGGAACTGGCGTTCATTGACACCTTTGCTCTGCCTCAGTCCAGCCTCTAGAACATGGAATGTGCCCTCTCTCACTTCCAAGTCCCTTCGTGAATGCCACCTCTAAGTGAGAACTTCTCTAACCATCCTCTTTAAAATATTGATTCCCTCTCCCTTCCAACACTCCTGACCACACTTTCCCTACCCTTTCCTTGCATGGCACTTACTTTTGAATGTACTATCTAGTGTATAAAATTATATTATTTATTGCCTGCTCTTCCGCTAGACTCTAAGCCTCAGAAGGGCAGGGAGTTGTCTGTGATTTTTTTTTTCTGCTATGTATCCCAAGCACCTAGAACAGACCTGTGATAAACATGAATACATATCTTGAATGAATAAATAACCCTCATCCATTTCATGCAATTTGAAACTCAGGCATTTTTAAATGTTTGGCATTACCCCCACTTTCAGTTTACACCAAGTCCTGTAGACTGCACCTGTGTATCAACTCTCAGATGTGCCCATCTGCCCTCTGCCCCCAAATACCACCTGCATGTGACGCTCCCTCACTTCCCTCTATGTATTACAACAGCACGCTAACCATCTTCCTGCTCCCAACTCTTCCCCTCCCAACCTGCAGAGGACCTCCCACATCACTACCCTGCATAAAACCTTTCTACGCCTCCACCACCTCAAACTAAAGTGCAAACTCTACAACTGTCCACAGACCTACACAATCTGGCCCCAACTCCTACCATGCCTCCTTATCCGCTCATCCACCTCCAACATACCCCAGACCTAGAAAACTCCTCACTGTTGTCCAAAGAGCTCTCCTACACAGCTTTATATCTTCTGCCCCTTCTGCTGAAAATGCTCTTCCCTGCCTCTTTCACCAGGCTTGCTCTGGCTTATCCTTGGGAACTTGTGTACCACCTCCTCCAAGAAGCCTTCCCTAACTGCTCCTCAGGCTGAGCAAGCTACCCCTTCTTTGTGCTCACATATCACTCCATATTTATCCCCGTCAGCTTTCTGACTTCACCATGAGACCACATGTGCCTTGAGATGGAATTTTGTCTTATTCTATAACCCCAGTGTGAAGAAAAGCACCATCACATAGTAGGCACTCAGTAAATGAGAAGGGAAGGAAGGCAGGAAGAAAGGGAACAAGGAAAGAAGGAAATCACTGGGTCACAAATGTGCAGCTGTCTTCTGAGCCCCTGAGTTCATGCCTGGCCGTGTAACCTGCTATGGCCCATGAAATGTGAGTGTCACTCACGTGTCACTACTGGACAGAAGCTGAAGGGGCAGTCTGTGGTCTCCAGGCTCGTTTCACTGCCTGTTGAGATGGAGCCTCTGTCAGCCCGGGCCCTGAGGGACTAAGGGGAGCGGAGCCCTGGCTGACCTGAAGCGTGCTTACAGTATTAATGAGAGTGACACTCTGTTCTTTTCCAATTGCTGAGATGTTAGAGTTTATTACTAACCCAGCATAATTATGTCTGTTCTGACTAACACAGCTGGTTTGAAGCATTGGGGGGAAAAATCATATTTTTAACCTTTTATTTCCCAAGAATATCAGACACCACCTTGCCTTTCCCACTGCCATGCAATTTTCAATCGAATTTTATGTTCCTCCACAGCTTCCTTGTATCATTGCAAAGACACTATAAGATAAACTGCTCTGAGAGTATTATCCCCTCTCCTACAGACTCAGAAAAATTACAAAAATGACTTGCCTGAGACTCCCTGGGTAGGAGAGAGGAGAGCTCATTCTAGCACCAGCTCCCTCTGACACCTGATTGAGTGCTCATTGCCTACTCCAGGAAATAAAATAAAATAGCCCCAGTCTA
The DNA here is from genome assembly GCF_003265705.2 of Callorhinus ursinus. NCBI lineage: Eukaryota > Metazoa > Chordata > Mammalia > Carnivora > Otariidae > Callorhinus > Callorhinus ursinus. The sequence continues at coordinate 7,015,646 of NW_027397118.1, forward strand.
AATATAGTCTAAAATGTGGGGGTCTATGCCAGAAAGGGCTTCTTCTCTTGCTACCGAGGAAATATATCAAAACTAACAGAATGGTGAGCTCTGGAGCCAAGCTGCCCTGAGTTCCTTCCAGCTCCAGCCTTCAGTACCCAGGGTCCCTAAGCAAGTAGCTACATTTCTCCCAACCTCTTCTCCCCCAACCCTGAAACAATCATACCTACTTCATTCTCTCCGTGTGAGTTTTACATAAATGAATCCATGAGAGGAGGCCTGGCATGGCATCTAGCACATAACAAAAACTCAATACAACTTAGTTATGACTGTCCCTATTATCACAGATGAAAGTCACATCTTTACCGGCTGTGCGCTGCATGGTAATGCGAGGCTCTTGCCACAGGGTGGCACTCTTGTCTCTGGTCACCCTTCCTTCCTGAGTTACTAAAGCTCCGTTTCTCAAAATGCCAAGTTGGGCCAAGATGGAAGGGGGACCCAGAAAAAGATGACAAAGTCTGGGCACTTCAACCAAAAAGATGTCTTCTCTATCACATCAATAGTGAAAATACAACTTCATTCATTCATCTCTGCTGCCCCTTATAGCTGCGTCTCTCAGCCTGGCTGATCCCCAACTTTGAGAAGAGGCTAAAGGAGCTAGGAAAGTTGTGTTGTCCGGCCCTGCCTCCACACGCCATCGTGGGGGGTCAGATGCTGCACCTGGGAATCTGATGGAAAAGGGTGATTGGAAGCCACTGCTGTAGAGCAGGTCTTTCTAAGACTTTGCAGCACATGTAAATCACCTGGGCACCTTGCTAAAATACAGATTCTGATTCAGCTGGTCTGGGGTGGAGTCTGGGATTCTGCATTTCTAACAAGTTCTTAGGTGATGCCCATGCTGCTGATCCATGCACCATGATCTGTGCACCAGGAACCTGGAGGACCTGGCCCATTGCGTGGTGCATGGAAGCAGCAGACACTTTCTGAGTGCTGACCAGGCATAAGCCCCTTCTGTATACTAATTCATTTCCCCCTCACAATAGCCCCATGCAATCAGTCCTATTGTCACTGTTGTACTGATGGGAAACAAAAACATTAAGTAACTGTTCCAAAATCATAACAGCTCATTCGTAGCAGAGCCAGGACTCACAGTATACTTTTGCTAAATCGAATGTTACTGTTTTAGGTTGAATTAAAGTAGGCACCATCCAGTTTTCCTCCCTAACTTTCCAGGACAAAGACGAAAGATCCCTGAAGCAGCGTAATGGAGCAGTGAAGAGGGCAGGTTCTGGAGCCACATTACCCAGATTCACAATGTCAGCTCTGCCTCTTGGGAGCTGTGTGACTTTGATGGGTGGTTTGACCTCTCTGTGCCTCATGTTCTTCATCACGAAAGTGGAATAACAATAGCACCTACCTCGGGGAGTTGTTAGGAGGAGGTAAGTGAGGTAATTGAATACGGCGCTCAGTAGGCACCTGGTAGATGGTACTCAGGCATTGCCTGCACCCAGGTCGTGCTTCCAAGGCTGTGAGAACTGCAGGGACAAATGAGTCCCCACTTTGGGCTTTAAGGAACTCACAATGTTAGGGGCGCCTGGGTGGCTCAGTCAGTTAAGCATTTGCCTTTGGCTCAGGTCATGATCCCAGGGTCCTGGGATGGAGCCCCGCATCAGGTTCTCTGCTCAGTGGGGAGTCTGCTTCTTCCTCTCCCTCTGCCTGCCACTCCCCCTGCTTGCTCTCTCTCTCTCTGTGTGTGAAAGAAATAAATAAAATCTTAAAAAAAAAAAGTGGAACTCACAGTTTAATGAAGGAGAGGGAGAGAAAGTCCATGGGGGGCAATCATCACCATGCAGTACAGCAAAAGGCAGCCCTCCAGCACCCCCACACACACACGACTTACATTTATTCACCTGTATGCACCTCCCCCCACAAAAAGAGCTTAATGTCTTGACTGATGCCACCCACCACCCCACCCAACAAGCCCAGAGAGGGCATGAGATGGGGGCTGTGAACCTGCTGGGCCCACTGTTCCAAAAGCCTCTCCTAGTGTGAGCTGACCACAACGTGGGTGATTGCAGAGTATAGACACTTGATTTGGACCCCAAGGCCCAGAAACGCACCTCTACTACTTCATATGGCACTGTGATCCATTCCAGTGCTAGAGGAAAAACAGCATGGGGTTTACTGAGAGAAGGTGGCCAGTCTTGAATGTGGGCCTATTTTATTTTATTTTTTTAAAGAATTTATTCATTTATTTGACAGAGAGAGACACAGTGAGAGAAGGAACCCAAGCAGAGGGAGTGGGAGAGGGAGAAGCAGGCTTCCCGCTGAGCAGGGAGCCTGACGCGGGGCTCGATCCCAGGATCCTGGGATCATGACCTGAGCCGAAGGCAGACACTTAACGACTGAGGCACCCAGGCACCCTGGGCCTGTCTATTTTAAAGGGTGAATCTAACACATTTCATTTTGCAGTCACAGTTTAAACTCTGGGTAAGTTGAGCTGGCTCCTTTGGGTGGTAGTTAACAATGTGTCTTCATGACACTGGAAACAATCTCAACACCCATCAGCTGGGGAGTGGTGAAAGAAATTATAGTCCCTGTAATAGCAGCTTAAAAACAGGAATGAGGTATAGCATTATTTACAATAACCAAGGTGTGGAAACAACCTAAGTGTCCATCAATGGATGAATGGATAAGGAAGACATGGTATATATATATATACACAATGGAATACTATTCAGACACACACACACACACACACACAAATCTTTCTGTTTGCAACATGGATGGACTGTGAGGGCATTATGCTAAGTGAAAGAAGTCTGACACAGGGAGACAAATACCATATGATCTCACTGATATGTGGAACCAAAACAAAACAAAACAAACAACAACAACAAAAACCAAGCTCATAGGTACAGAGAACAGATTGGTGGCTGGGGAGTTGGGGGGCAAAATGAGTGAAGGCAGTCAAAAGGTATAAACTTCCAGCAATAAAATAAGTAAGTCCTGGAAATGTGACGTACAGTATGGTGACTATACTTAATGGTATTGCATATTTGAAAGTTGCTAAGAGAGGGGATCTTAAAAGTTCCCATCACAAGAAAAAATATTTCTATAACTATGTATAGTGGCAGATGTTAACTAGACTTATCATGGTGACCATTTCACAATATATACAAATATCAGATCATTATGTTGTACACCTGAAACTAATATAATGCTTTATGTCAATTACACCTCAATTAAAAATAAAGAAGTGTAAATGAATTTTTAAAGGATGAGGGGTTCTCGATGTTCTGATGTAGAATGATCTCCAAGGTATTAGTGTCCCCAGACAACAATAAGATGATGATTGGTATGGATAGTTTGCTACTCTTTGTGCAAAAAGAGCAGGGGTTGGGGGAGGATTACCTGTATTGTGTGTATTTTTAAAAAGTGAAAGATCCATATAAAACTAATAGTGATGGTTTCCCATGGTGAGGCAGACAAGGGACACTGAATGCCCTTTTTTTTACTTGTAAAAAAAAAAAGAACATAAAATTCACCATCTTTACCATTTCCAAGTGTACAGTAGTGTTAAGTGTATTCACATTATTGCACGATGGTACTGAATATATTTTAATATTTTTTGAATTTTGGAACCACATAATTGCATTGCTTGTATTTTAAAATTTAACTTTAAAATCATCATGCCCAGATAATAGGAATAAAGAGAATCACTGTCCTGGAAAAAGAAAAAAGAACATGTGCTTTGAAATCAAAATGAACTGAACTCAAATCTTTTGTCCCTTCCATTGCTGGTCTTGGGCAAGTCAAGTCAATTCTTTAAGGCTTAGTCTCTCCCTCCTTTAAAATGCACCCCCCAAAAAATGGTGAGCATCCGCCTATGGCGATGTGATGACGAGCATTAAGTGAGAATTCTCAGAAAGCACCAAGTGCAGTACATAGCCCAAAGTAAGCTTTCAGTTCACAGTGATTTTTTTTTTTTTTTAATGACATCCAGAAGAAGCTGGACAAAGGAGTGCCTTTTAAGCCTGCACAAGTGCTTTGTTACCTTTGGAGGACCAGAATCGCCCAGGGCGCCTGTTAGAAATATACATGCCCAGGGCCCCCCCCCCAGTTCCCCCCATCCCCCCGCCTCCCGCCATTACCCCCAGACACTCCTCTTTCAACATAACCGTCCCTTTAATTCAGATAGACCAAAGCTAGAGAACAACTAAAGTGAAAAGCTTCTGTGCCCCTGGACCGCACCTCCTGGCCTCCAACTGAAAACTCCAGTGGACTTTGAGAATCTTTGCTCATAGTTGCACTAGGTGGAGGAGCCCGGTGCTGGGGAGGTGGCATCCCTGTTAGACTGGCACGCAAACGTTGCATTCTGAACACAGAGGAGTTCCAGCCCCATCACTGAGACTGCTAAGGAAGAGCTTTGGGGAGCAATTTCCCCACATGTGGGAGTCGGGGATGTCCTCTGTGCACTGACACCTTGCATCACCTTCCTCTCCACTTAAAGTAAAAACAGAATGAAAAGTCCCGAATAAATTAATTCATCATCCATTTATTGAACCTCTGATGCAGCTCCCTAGCTGCTCTCTCCACACCCAGGGCTACGGTGGGAAGCAGACCCAGTCCCTTTTCGTTGCCTGGAGGTGCTTGTTCTAAGCCTTTATTCATTCATGTTGGAGAAAAGCATGGCTAAATAGGCCTGTTGCTGCTTGCCCATTCCTTTTGGTTCCCTCTGAGGCCCTTCCATCCATGGGAGGCTTTTCTGCCAATCACACAGATCCATTTACCTTGCCTCCCCATTCGGCCTTGCCACCTGTTCCCAAAAGAGATGCCTGCCCAATTTCCCCAGGGGATTCTCCCGCGCGCTCCCTGCAAAGGAAGGCTTGAAATCAAGCCCACTCCGCCACTGTCGGAAGCTGCACTGTCGCCGCTGGGACAGCAGGTGGCGCCCCGGACGGACTTCGGTGGCCGAGACCGGAAGCCGGTGAGAAACAAGTTTTCTTAGAGCAGAGGTGTCCGGGGTGCGGACGCGCGCAGTAAATATTTGATAAGGGAGCGAGTGAGCGCGTGACACGTGAAATCGTTTCCCGTGACACTCTGTGCCCTGCTCTAAGCTCCAACGCTAGCAGGAGGGGGAAGGAATGAGAATGTGTCAGCTGGAAGGGCCGCAACCTCGTCATTGCACAAATGGGGAACTCAGCCCACAGCAGGGGAGGCTCGCCCAGGCACCCAAGGAAAAGGGGCAGAGCCAAGACTCCTGCCCTGCCGGCCCTTTGGCCGGCCTAGAGCCAGCCCTTAGACCCTGACACGTGGGTCTTCCAAAAGACTTGCCACTATTAGCACATGCCCTTGCGTAAGGGACAGGGGACAGGGTCCCAAAGCACCAACTACCATGAATATTTCCCACACTTGAGTCCTTTATGTCCCCTTGCATGATTCTGGCCATTTCCACACACCACCCAAGTTATTATTCCGTTAATACATTTTCTTTAATCGACACCCGTTTTAAAGTTAAATATAATTATAAGGGAAATACTTCATTGCTACAACTGGAATTGTACTGGAACTCAGTATTTCTTGCCAAAAGCAGGACTGTAAAAAATAAATATATAACAATTACAATTTCTTCGAAGTCTGGCTGTTTACCAGTGAAACTCATCTGCCATTCCATCGGTGGTGTTTTTTCCACCCTTGAGTAAAAACTGGGCTTCTAGGACTACCTCTCACGGAAATTCCAAATGAGGTGAAGAGGTGGTCATGGGGAGCCAGAGAGAGAGGCGGCCGCATTGTTGACACCGTTGTGAACAAAGAGAACCCTGACATATTCCATGTCCTTCCTGCAGTACACACAAACTTCCGAAAACTGCAAGTTCTTTTTTAGTCTGGAAAGCTGGAGAGGAAGGGTGGAGACCTGGCTTCCTGTGATACTGCCCCACCCTGGAGCTCTTAGGGGATGCATAAAGTAGCATCTCAGGATGAGGAGGTCCTTAGAGGTCACCCAGCCAGGCCCCTGTAGCTGGGCTGATCTCCTCTCCCTCCCCTTGGGGGGCAGGGGTCCTCTGGCCGCTACAGCAGCACAGTGCCCACTGCCAGGGCAGCAGGAAAGATGCGTGTGACCTGTGGATGGGGATGGTGAAAGAAAAGGCCCTCCTCTAGACAAGGTGAACCTGGCTGTCAAAGAGATTTGTCCATTCTGGATCGGGTTGTAGGGAAAGACAGTCATGGGTGTGGATAATTCACTTCCCCTCTCTGAATCCTGGTTTTCTCATCCATATGATAAAGAGGGTGGACTGGACAGGGGCCTTAAGTTAGGGCCAGCCCCAAGCACCTCTCCAGCCTGCAACTCGGGGCTGTCAGCAGGAAGAGATGCCCCCTGGCCACCTCTGCCTTCCAGAGCATTCAGGAGTTTTATAACAGGACTTCCAGACCTGTCTTCCACATCTCCAGAGCACAAACGAAAGACTGGTCAAGTAGGAGAAAGACCCTCCAGCTGCCCGTGTCTTGCAGTCCTAGAATATGGAAAAGTCACTTGTGCCCTCTTGTCCTAGAGATCTTCAGGTCAGCAAGACCCAAGTATTGGCCCTGGGCAGCCACTGGACTAGCCTGGTACATGCCTGGGTGCAGGAGAGCTGGAGGGGAACCAAGGCGTGCCTGCCCCCTCTGGTTCTTCCATACTGCAGTCCTGTGGTGCTGGTTTGGGCTCTGCCCCTTCCTCCACTTCCTAGGGGTATGGACCTCAGAGAAGTTACTTGAGCTCCCTAAGTCTCAGTTTCCTCGTCTTTAAAATGGGTATGACACCTACTTCATAGAGTTGTTTGTGGGGGTGGACAAATGAGATCATTCGTGTAGAGTCAGCCAACTGATAATTTGTGGAACATGTACTGTTCTGAGTGCTGAGTGCATAGCCCAGTTCCTTGTGTTGCGTCAAGCATGCAAGGGGCATTTGGAAAACCAATGTATAGACAGACATGTATACATCTGTTTAGATAGCATGTCTTCCATGCCATAGCAATTCCATCCAATCTCTTCCTCATTTGTGGTCTCTGCATCTTTTACCTGCCCCTCACCACTTGATTTCTGTCCCTTATGGTGGTGACAGCATTCTATCTTTCATTATGAAGACATTACTTTCCTTCTCTTGCTCTTCTGGGAAGATAAGCAAAGACCACCTTAGTCACTGTCACCCCTACCTCCCACCCCCACCAGTGACTTTAGAATATCCTGTACATTATGGGCACTCATATGAACTTTGTCTGAAATTTCACTGCCCAGTTAGCTCAGACCAAAGGTCTCACAAAGTGGATACCTTTGTTTGGCCACATTGTCCTAGAGGCATCTGTATCCACCCAGCTGTTAGATCAGATTCCAATACATGCAGCTGAGCACCTGGAGTCTCATGCCTAGAGTGGTGGCCTCACCCAAGTATACGAACCCTATGGCCCCTCTACTCTGACTCCAACACAGTTCCACAAACAGGAAACTTGATGACAAGACTGCTGAAGCCCTCGCAGCTCTGAATTTGCAGAATCTATCGATCAAGGGGCATCGATCATCTTCTAAGGTCTTCCCATCACATGTAAAATAAAGTCCAACACTTTCCCAGGCCCACAAGGCCCCCATGCTCTGGCCGCTGCCCACGTCTCAACCTCAACCTCTTCTCCTCCTCTCCATGCTCACTCAGCTCCAGGCACATGGGCCTCCTTGCTGCTCTGCAAACATACTAACCACTCTCTGTCTAGAAGCTCTTCTCCAGATATCCCCAGGGCTCCCCGACTCCACTCAGATGTCAGCTCCTCAGAGAGGCTTTTCTTATTCGGCCCATCTAAAGGGTTGCAAATGCATCTTCTCCATTTCAGAATCCCCATCACTGTTGGGGCACCCTTTTTCTCTATTCTTCATGTTTCTTGTGAAGGAGACCAGCCAGACCATCTCTCTTGGCCTATCTCCCTCCCTGTCACTCCCTCCTCTCTATGGGAAGATTGAGTTGTCTGATTGATGAGTTTGGGAGAAGACACTGAGCATGGGCAGCCCAGCCCTCTTCTCTTGGGGAGCCAGCCTAACTGCAGAGAGCACACTCTTGTCTGCTCTCTGACTCACAGAAAGGGGCTTCCCACATGCCCAGAGGATAGGAAAGAAGAGAAGCCTGGAGGGTGACCAGCTGTGCCTGTCCCTGGACTCTGTCTAGTTCATGAGTAGGGCAATAACTAGCCACAACCTCCATTCAACATCACAGTTATAAGTTTCAATATCTGTCTGGCTTCTATGTTGCCTGTCAGTTGGTTATGAATTTAAATGTTTATCTAGTGCTGCATAACAGATCACCCAAAACTCAATAGCTGAATTAACAATTTACTATTTCATCTACGTCTGTGGGTTGACTAGATGGTTCTTTTGTTTCACAGGTTGTCTGTCAGCTGCAATGCTGAACCAGCACAAAATGGCCTTTCACGCGACTGGTACTTGGTTATTGGCCACTAGCTGGGAGCTCATCTGGGGGCTGTCAGCTGGGAAAATGAGGACCTTGGCCATCCTCCACATAGTTGCTTGGGCTTCCCCTTGGCATGGTAACTAGGTTCCAATCAGGACTGTTCCACAAGCAAGCATTCCATAAGGAAGGAAGTAGAAGCTAACAGTCTTCTTAAGAATTGGTCTTGGATATCCTGGAATATCATTTCTACAGATGTTATTGGTCAATTCAGTCACAGAGCAGCCCAGATTCCTGATATAAAGAGCAATATGACCACACGGGGAGGAAAAGCATTGTTGAGGGCCATCTCTGGAGACTAGCTACCACAGATGGAGGATAGAATATTGAGCCCTCTAAATTCCCACAGCCACTTCCCAGCACTATACCATTCATTCATTCATTCATTCATTCATTGTCTCTTCCCTTATAGCGAGTTCATGAAAGCAGATACTTTGCTTTGTTCGTTGCTGTTTTCAGGACAGTGCCTGGCACATAGTAGGTATTCTCTAACTATTCGTTGAATGAATAAATGAATTAAAGAATCAGTCATTCAATTGCCCTAGTCAGGCACAGGAAGCTGAACAGGCCAGCACATTTTCTCAGAAGTGAGACTTAAGCTGGGCTTTAAAGATAGGCAGGCCTAGCAAGAACATGCTCTATAGGTAAGCTGATGAGAAGCAGTGATGGGTAATGGGCGGCCAGTTGCCAGATCACTTGCTTGGTGGCCACACACCTGACCAGGACCCTCTTAACCCATGTTGTTCCATACTCAGGCTATACAGGAGAGCATATCAGAGGGAACTCAGAGAGCTTTCATTAGATTTGGTGTGTGTGTGTGTGTGTGTGTGTGTGTCCCACAGAGAGAATGCAGAAGAGAGAAGGAGACAGAATTCCGACTGGCTCAGTCCCAGGGACAGGGCTTTCTCTGAACTGCTGTGTAGATCAGCGGTTCTTAATAGGGATGGGGACATTACACACTATCTGGAGATGTTTTTATTGTTGCCACAACTGGGCTAGAAGGATGCTACTGGCATCTGCTGAGGGAGGCCAGGATTGCTGCCCAACATCCTATAATTCACAGGATGGGCTGCCACAACCAAGAATTATCTGGCCCAAAATGTCAACTGTGCCATTGTTGAGAAACCCTGCTGTAAAGGGTGATAGGAAAATACTGTAGATTCAGGGCATCTCAGAGCTGGTAGGTTGCAGGCAGTCATGGAGTAACACTTGGCCCAGAAACTGCATTCCCACCTGAGACGACTGAGATTTATAAGTGACTCTCCATGCTGTAGCAGGTTAGCGGTTTGAATTAATGTCAGAGGAGTTCCAATAATGTGGGTAATAACAACACAGAGGAATTGTAAACGGAAAGAAACATAAGACTGAAGCAGCAGAAGCACCAGGGCTTTTCTGCAGCTAAGGAGAAACAAGCCCCTTGTACTTCACTGTTGAGGTTTTACTACCAAAATACCTCTCAGATTCCTCCTCTCTGTCTCCACTCCAACTTCCCTGATCCAAACCACCACCATCCCTCTCCTGGACCAATACCCCCTAAATTCTACTCCCAGGTCCACTCACCCTCCACGCTTCCTCTCCCAGGGAAGAGAGGGGGATCTCAGAGCACACACTGAATGGTGTGTGTGCTGCTTAAAACCCAGGAACGCTTCCCAGTGTACTTAAAACACAGAATCTATAACTGGCCCTCCAGGTTGGTTCTGGAGGATCCAGCCTCATCCTACCTGTGGGTGTCCCCCTGCCTCAGCACTCTCTAGCCATAAAGGGCTACATGCTGCCCTGCTTTCCATTCCTGAAATAATTCAAGCTCATTCCAGCTTAGGTGACAGCCCCTATGGAGCTGATGGTCTGATGACATCTGGAGATGGACATGAATCAATCATATCACACAAGCATATGTAAGACTGATCCCAGTGATATGAGCAAGAGGACCACAGTGTCTCCAAGAGCCTGTGACAAGGCAATATGATTCATCAGAAAAGCCAGTGAATGAATTTTTTTTAAAAGATTGTATTTATTTATTTGACAGAGAGAAAGAAAGAGAGAGAGAACACACCACAATCAGAGGAAGCAACAGAGGGAGAGAGAGAAGCAGGCTCTCTGCTGAGCAGAGACCCTGGGTTCATGACCTAAGCTGAAGGCAGACACTTAACCAACTGAGCCACCCAGGCACCCCCAGTGATTGAATTCTTTTTTTTTATATATATTTTTATTTATTTATTTGACAGAGAGAGACACAGCGAGGGAGGGAACACAAGCAGGGGGAGTGGGAGAGGGAGAAGCAGGCTTCCCGCCGAGCAGGGAGCCTGATGCGGGACCTGAGCTGAAGGCAGGTGCTTAACCACTGAGCCACCCAGGTGTCCCCCCAGTGATTGAATTCTTAAACAAGTGGATCTTGAGCTGAAATCTGATGGAGAAGCAGGCATTAATGAAGTAAAAAGAAAACAGGAAGAAAAAAAACCAGCCTGTACAAATGCCCTGAGGCAGTGTAAGTTAGGCTAGGTGGAGAAAGGAGTACAGGAGGAATAAGCATGACAGTTCTTGCAAAAGCTGAAACCTACAGTAAGGAGTTTGGATTTTATTTTGAGCATAAGGGAAAGCCCTTGAGGGGTCTTAAGAGATTGACTGATGAAATTTGCCATTTGAGAACATACTCTGGCTGCAGCATCGATATTTGTAAATAATTTCTCCCAACCAGATGGCAGTTGTAGCTCTTCAAATTTGGAGAGAGGGCAGGAAGAATGTGGGAGGTGGACCCCACGGTTGTCAAAGCGAGAAACGATAGTGGCTTGGATTAGTGACAAGGGAGATGAGAAAAACTGAACAGTTTGTAAATATATTAAAACGTGTGTGGCTAAAACACAATTGTATTCCTATTTCTTACTCTAAAGCCATAGATGTCATTATACAAAAAGAAAAAAAAAAAAAAGAACCCAGGAGGACTCACCACCCCAGAGACTGCTGGCTGGAGGGCATGTTGAGTCAGTTTATCAGATTGTTTGGCTGTGCCAAGCAATGTTACTTGTGCAAATCTGTCTATTTTTGACAGCATTCCAAGGCAAGTAGGGCCCAAGGGTTAGGAGGTCAGTCATGAGAACATATTATCTCCCCTTGTTTACTTTTGCTCAAGGCCAGAAAAGGGGGTTGGGTGCAGATGAAGGCTTGTCGTCATTAAGGCACAGCATACATGAGCGCCCCAGCACAGAGGGCCTGGATTCTAATTCCTATTCCTATCACTTGACTTCCCAGCTCTGTGAAACATTCCCAAACCTCTCTATGCCTCTATTTCCCCACCTTGAAAAGAGGAATGATAATAATAGCAACCACTGTTGGCATTTTAGAAGACCAATAAACACTTTCTGCCCCTCCTGCTTTCAGAACTGAGACCAAAAGCAAGTGTCCGACAGGTGGAGGTCAAAAGGTCATCTTTATTACTGACAAAGCTGGACTGGAGGATGTGGCTGAAGTGACCCAGTGAACAACTGCAGACAGCACACAATAACATACCTTCTCTGGGGGAGGATGGTCCAACTTAAGTCTTCTCAGAAAGCCACTGGTCTCCTGGATCAGGTAAGTCTTCCTCCTGCCCTGGGGAAAAATGAGGCAGAGGTAGATGGAAGATAGGATGTATTCCTCCACACTTGGCCCTGCTAGGGAATAAAGTAGGAATCCACCCCCAACCTCCATGAAAATATGAGAAGGGGAAACAAGTGATTCCCTCAACAGTGTTTCATGGGGCTCTTACGGATATTAGAGAAAAAAATAGGTAAAGGGTTTGGAATATAGACTCCATAAAGGTCTCATCCTTGGCATCAACTGTCCCGGGCTGGTGACACTAGCCAAGATAGGCAAGGCTGGTCAACTGAGGAAAGTTGTGGTTCAGAAATTGCAGGAATCAAGGGAGTTTCTTAAAAAGGGGATTTCTCTTTCTCCCTCTCTCCTAGTTCCCTACACTCAGGAAACCTTGAGAGTTCCCTAGAGGGAAATGCTGACCAGCTATGAACTGACAAGTCTTTTAAATAGGGGAAAAACCCCAACAGCTGTATGTCTGGTGATACACGAATCCAGTGACTTATGAACACAGTATAATGGCCCAGCTTTCTTTTATGGGTGTGTGTATGCACTACTTTTGTTGGTATAGGGTGGGTTTTTGTTGGGGGACAGGAAGGAGCTGTTGTGTGTTTTTCAAGGCAGCCTCTCCTCACCCCTTACAATTAAGCAATTAAGAATCACTGGCCAGGAAGTCAACTGGGAGCAAACAGGAAAGCCCTGGGGAAAGCCTTGTCCAATCACTGAACAATAGCAATTCCTTTTAAGGTGAGTGCAGCAATAAGACAGGAAATAACATGTGTTGACTCTAGCTCTTAGTGCAATCTATCAACAAGGCCATGCTCACCACCTGCCTTGTCTCAGCCAATCTCAGGTCACCTACCTGAGAGTTGTGTAGACACAAAGGGAAAAGCCCAGGGGAACAGGAAGTTGTTGGTCAGTGAGCCTAATGGTTCTCTTCCCTGTGCTGAGTCATCTCTCACTGGGGCACCAGGGAACCACACCTGCCTAAATTTCTGAGGCAAATGGAAAACCCCAGCAGCCAGGATCCCTGAGAGGTTTTACCTTGGGTAATCCCTCTTACCAAGACCATTCACCTTTGGCATTTCCAACTGTAACATCTTTAGATCCCCTTCTTTCTGCTTAAGGGGAAATCTACACAGATGGAGGGGGCTCCCGGGGCCACAAGTTCAACATGGTTGTATAATCCATACAAAGCTTTTCCATGAAAATAGAACCTTAAATGCATTGCTAATTTAGCTAGTACTTAGTGATCATTTACTGTGTCCAGGTACTGCAGTAATTTTCACAACAACAGGTACTATTGTTGCCCACATTTCACAGATAGCGAATTAAGACATAGAGAAGTTAAGTAATATTCCCACGATCCTTATCTATCTATCTACTATATCCAGGACATTTAGCCCAGAGAAAGGAAACCAACATTTTATCTCCCACAATCTCTTGTTAAGGACTCAGAGAATGTAAGATCTGGAAAAGCCTTTAAAGATAACTGAGTAAACCCATGATTTTATAGATGAGAAAACAGAGCTGGAGAGGGGTTAGGGCGTATTTATTCAAGTCCCACAGTAAAACGAATGCACCCCTAATCTCCCACTTTTTGTACCTCTATTATATCCCGCTTCTTCCCTCCCAGAAGAAATCATTCTCCTGAATTTTTAAATCATTTCTTTGCTTTTCAATTCTCCATATTTATTATTCCCATTTTCTTCTCCTCTTGTTACCATTTTTACCAAAAGAACAATAGGAAAGAAAAGAGGGAAGGGAATGGAAAGGAAAAAGATGGGTAGGTAGAGAGAGAGAGAAAGAGAAGAGAGGGTGAGAGGGAAGGAGGGAAGGAGGGAAGGAGGGAGGGAGGAATGAAGGAAATCTGCCTAGCAATTACTGAGAAGCTGTAAGGGATGGAGAGAGGGTGGAAGGGAGGGAGGGAGGAAGGAAGGAAAGGAGGGAGGAAGGTGGGAAGGGAGAGAGGAAGGGAGGGAGGGAGACCATCTGCCTATCAGTTACTCAGAAGCTAGAAAACTTCAACTGCTAAAGCCCTAGTTTGGGCTTCAAGATGTTTCAAGACAAGCCAAATCCCTTGTTACATTGGATCAGTCCCGTCAACTGATTCAGAGCCTCAATTTCTCCATGTATAAAACCAGAGATTCACCATCCATCCGGTCACCTAAAAGCGTTCTGCCCTCACCAAAGAAGGCCAACCAGGCCCCTCTCCGTAGCAGTCGCCTTGCCCTCAACAAACATGGCCACTGCGCGTGACGTCGAGTCCCGTCGCCTCCGCCCTCCCTCCTTCCCTCGGGGGCGGCGAGCATCAATGACGGCGGCAGGCTGGGCGCATGCGCGGCGGCGGGGTCCGGCCCGCGGCGGCGGCGGCGAAGGGGCGGAGGGGTTCTCTTCCCGCAGTTGCCAACCTGCGGCGGCCGTGCAGGGATGGTGTAGCTGGGCCTGCGGGCAGGCGGCGGGGCGCGGGCGGGGGCGAGGCGGCCGCGAGGGCCGACGCCGCCTGACGGGCTCGGGTGTAGCGGCAGCACGCTGAGGGGGCGTCGCCGCCGCCGGCCCCCGGCGCCGCCGCGGGAGGCCGCGCCCGCCATGGCGGCCCGGGCGGTGCTGGACGAGTTCACGGCGCCCGCGGAGAAGGCGGCGCTGCTGGAGCGGAGCCGCGGCCGCATCGAGGGCCTGTTCGGCGTGAGCCTGGCGGTGCTTGGCGCGCTGGGGGCTGAAGAACCGCTGCCCGCGCGCATCTGGCTGCAGCTCCGCGGGGCGCAGGAGGCGGTGCACAGCGCCAAGGTGAGTCCCGCCGCCGCCCCCGCGCGCCCGCCTTCCGCGGCCCGGCCCCCGCGGCCTCGGCTCTGGCTGCCTGGGCGCCCCCACCCCCTTCCTCCCTGCCCTTCGTACGGGGACGCAGCGAAGCGCCGTGGGTAAGAGCGCGGTCTCTAGAGCCCACGGACCTGCGTTCTTAGCTTTTCGAGCCATGTGACCTTGGGCTAGCGGTTCAGTCCTGGGGCGCCTCAGTTTCCCCATTTGTAAAGTGGCGCTGACGAAAGGACCTCCCTCGGAGGGCTGTCGCGAGGATTGGAGTAGGTGCTGTTGTAAAGGGCAGAGCTCAGTGGCTGGCCTGGAGTGAGCGCGCTGTGAATGTTGCCTGTTATCTTTTCCCTCCCGGCCCTCGGATGGTGCGCAGGGCCTGGTATCAGGGCCCACAGCCTCCTTGTCCACCACATCAGCCACCTTTCTCTTCCCAGGCCTCCAGTACAGTGGTTCTAAACCTTTTTGGGATTTCAGTCCCTTTTTGAGAATCTGACAAAACCATTCTAGTAGTAAAATACACAGAATATCAAGAAGAGATAGGGATGTTTAATAATAGTGTTAAAAAGAGCATTATTTCTTGTATTGATGTTATGTTCAACTAACATTTATTTAATGGTTATAGCACATCAGACGTTATGCTAAAACACTTAAGGATTATCTAATGCAGCTCTTAAAAAATACAGTGAGGTAGATTTTATTATCTTCCTCTCTCTAAATTAACAGCTGGGGAAACTGAAACTCTGCAAGTGGTGACTCACCTTCTCTCAGAATCAGCATTTCAGGGTTATACCTACGCAACACCTTCAACTATTCCCCTTCCTTTCCAAGCCAAGAAACTAACAAAGCACATCCCCCCCTTTTCCAGGTGTCCAAATTTCTCCAGGTTTTCCCGTCTAGTACCTCGGGGAACCAGGATTCAGATTTAGGGCCCTTGTTCTGTCTCCCAAATGATAAGCCCTCTGGCTGGGAAGAAAATGCTCCTTTTTTGGCATCCCAGTTGAGAAATTTCACAGTGTCTTTGGAGAATTGGATATGCTCTAATTCCTGACCCCCTTAGATAAAAAAGCCTGGGTGCTTTTTGTTTTAGTATCTTCAGAAGAGATAAGACACTTAACTGTGATTCTTCTCCACAGCATAACTTAAAACATTGAAGATGTTGAATCAGGTTTGCTTTCCTGTTTAATCTTTCCCCTAACTTTTAATTTTCTAAGTGTTTTTTTATTTTAATTTTTTAAGGTAGGCTCCACGCCCAAAGTGGGTTTTGAACTCAAGACCCTGAGATCAAGAGCCACACATTCTATGGACTGAGCCAGCCAGGCACCCCCTAACTTTTAATTTTTAACTTCTTGGGCCCCTCATTCTTTTCTCCCTAGCTACCGAATTTGTTCCCACTCCCCAGAGCTAAAAGGTTTGACAGGACTAAGTCCTGTTAATGCTTCTGAAAATCTCTTAGATGCACTCATTCCTCCTTTCCATCGCCTCTGCTGCAGTTAAGACCTTTATTCTTGGTATGTGCCCCTCCCTTAGTTCACTGCCCTCACTCCATTCCTCCCTCTTTCCCTCCCTCCCTAGTACAACTTGCATTTAACTGATCCTCCCACAGAAAATCATGTTCCTGCCCTGGGACCTACGAGGACCTCCTGGTGCCTATCTCATTCACTCTAAATTTCTCCTGTGGAGATTTACAAAGTATTATCTAGTCCAGTCCCACCTTATTTTCCCAGTTCTCTGTCATAGCAACTCTCAAGCTTAAACCTCTACTGTTGTCTGACTAGTCTCACTTCTTTTACTTGGCCTTCACCTGCTCTTAGTTCAGCTTTATTCAAGACTCATCCCAAGTGTGGAAAGTGCTTCTTTTGCTCTAAAGAAAAACTTGGCATATTCTGCCAGACCCTCCCAACTCCTGTTCTCTTGCCTGTCCTGCCATGCACTTTAGCATAAGCTATTTGAAAAAGGTGTGTCTTACAATATCTTGGTGGTAAGTGTCACTTGCCCATGTATCTTTGCGATGTGTGTTACTCATAAGCCAATCCTCCCACTTGCAAGAAGTCCTGTTTCTTTCTTTTTCCTTGAGACTCATGGGTAAGCATTGAATGCCATAGTTGTTCGTTGGTTTTGGAGTTTGTTTTACATTCTTTTGAGGAAGAGAAAACCAATAACTTAAAAATTAACAGGAAAGCAAACTTCAGCATCTAAATTATTTTAAGTTGTGGAGGAGGAGAAAGTTTGGGGGAAGAAAGATTTAGAGTAAATAAGAATTGTTTAAACTAGCTGGTAGGTAGAGTCCTGATTAAGATAAGATACAGGCAACTGTTTTGGGTCCCTTCGGATGGTTTATTTTGTTTTCCTGCTCTTTCACTGCATTTAGCTAATGCTAGAGTAGAGGAGAATGTGGAGATTTAGTTTGTTAGGGCTCCATTGGCTAGAGGGAATGGGGCCTACAGGTAGAAAGTGATAATGTCCTAGGTTTAAAAAAAAGGCACACGCTCTAGAAGAGTGGCCACTTTTGTCAAAGGGGAAATGTGTTGGGGGTGATAGCACCTGAGCTGGGCTTTGAAGAGCCAGTAGTATTCCCAGGTGGAGGTAGTTGTGAGCAAAGGCTTGAAGTCCAAAAACACACAGAATATCTTGGTAGGAAGTATCAGAGCCTTGAGGGACCCAAATGCCAGGTTAAGCCATTGGGCCTTATTCAGTAAGTAGTCAGTGAGGATTTTTGAGAGAAGAAGGACTTGTCTTCTCTTTAGTTGGAAGGCAGGAAGACCCAACTGTGGAAGAGACATGTTCCAACCTGGACATGGGTAGGTGACAAAGTTTTCACTGGGATTTGGCAACTGAGTGGATGTAGGGATTGAGGGAGAGGTTTTTTTTTTTTTTTTTTAAAGATTTTATTTATTTATTCATGAGAGACAGAGAGAGAGAGAAGCAGAGGGAGAAGCAGGCTCCCCGCAGGGAGCCCGATGTGGGACTCGATCCCAGGACCCTGGGACCATGACCTGAGCCAAAGGCAGATGCTTAACTATCTGAGCCACCCAGGCGCCCGAGGGAGAGGTTTTAAACCTTGGTGTCAGGAAGGATGGTGGGTATGTTGTTTGACCTGTTGGTGGGGTCAGGTAGCCAACATTTAAAGAAAATTTGTGTGCCAGGAAGTTCACTAATGTTTGCCGCTGGACCTCAGGTAATCCACAGCCTAGTAGGGGAGACGAACTTGGAAACAAACAGTACAGTATGATACATGTTAACATTTGCTATATGTGCAAGGTGTTTACACTGATAAAGGAGAAGAAGGGTTGTTCTGCCTAACTAGGTGTTAAAGGATGAACAAGAGTTTTCCAGAGGGAAGAGCATGTGTAGTCACAGGGATATGAAATAGTGCTAGTTTATCACTGATTTCTCAAATCTAGGAGTAGATTGGTGGAAAGGGGCCAAGTCGTAGGTACTTGGGGCCTGCAGAAGAAAATGGATTTTACCAAGCAGGCAGGTAGTAGAGAGTCACGGAAGTGTTGTAAGAACAGGAATGCTGCCATCAGATTTACATTTCTAAGAAATAGCTCCATTGTCAGTGTTTATACGTCTACGCTCGTTTTTCTCAGTGTGGTCCATGGCTGGTTTGTGTTGATGTAAGGGTAGAAATTGGGGGTGTTTAGTGACTTTTATGGCAATGTGACATTACCACGAGGGCTGGAGAGGTGATCAAAGAGCGGAAAACCAGTAGAGAACTTTGTATGTGGGGGCCCAGCAGGAGGGGGCTGAAGTCAGGGGTGGCTGAAGTTGTGGAATCAAAGGAGGTTGAAGACTGAATTTCAGAGAGGAAGTGTAGGTACTGACTCCATGCTGCCTCATTCAGAGAGAGATCAAAGATGCAGTGCCTGGGAGGGATCCTTGGAGTCAGACAGTGGTGGGGAGGGGTGAGGCTGAAAAGATCTCAGCCTGGGAGCGAGAAGTTAGAACTCTTCCTTTAGCTCTAGGAGCCACAAATTCCATGCTCCATGGGTCCACGTAGAGAGACTGCATATGGAAGCAGCTGGTTGGTAGGGAAGGCCTGGTGAATAAGGTGCTCATGCTTTGTGGGAAAAGGTAACTGCCAGTGCTTAGTATTAGCCAGTTGCATAGTAGGGGCCCAGTGATGTCTCATCTCATTATCTGAGAAAAGCCAGGGGTTTGGATTTCATAATGTGAAACCTATTTTGTTTTTTAAGAGGCAACTAATTTATGTTTTAAAAACCATGCATGCTGTGAATGATATCTCAGTACAATTTGCATTAATGTATTCTTTTAAAAGTGCGTATGCTAAAAGCAAAAAGCAACCATGCATGCTAAACCAAACATGTCAGGACCAGGTTCAGCTTTTTAGGACCTCTTCTTTAGATATAGGAGACAGGATGAGTGACGATATGCTCCCCCCTCTCCCATTTGGTGAAGAGGGCAGTTGGACACCTTAATGGCCTGTAGTACTGTCTCAATAGAGTAAGATACCAGTTCATGCCTAGAGAGGGAGGGTGAGAGCTTGAAGACGGTGGAGTGTTAGGGTGGATGCAGTGGGACTTGGAAGTGCATTGGAAAAGAAGAAAAAGGGATTGGAACTGAAGGACCAGGGAAAGTTAGATGGCCGAATTTATAATATCACTTGATGCAGAAATTCTTCAGTAGGTGATGATTTCCCCCACTCTGGGTATTGTGAAGCCAACACACCAAGGACTAAAGGAATCCGAGGTGTTACTGAACAAGGCAGAATGGGGCCCAGGAAATGCTTCTGAGTGGTCAGCATTATTTGGGTTAGAACAATCCAAAAATCCATAAGACTTAACCTTCTACTTTGAGTGAACTGACAGCCAGAGAGGTTCAGACTGGAGAGGAGAAGGCAGAAAGGGGCATAATGAACTGCGAGAACAAAGGAAGGAATAAGACCTTAGACCCTGTCCCCTCCTAGACTCATGGAATCATATAGATAGGGCAAGTTCAATGAGTATTGGAGAATTGTGGACGTTGTAGTTAGGAATTTCAGAGATTAGAATCTTGCATATGGAGAAATTCTGAGAACCGAGGAGTGGTGCCTCAGTGGTCTGGGTATGAATGGAAGTATTCCCTTCAACTTAGAGAATTGAGAAGATAGAGGGGATGGAAGTGTGAGGCATCTGGAGATAATATAGTGCTGAAGTCAACAAGGTCCATAGTAGTGAATTGAGTGCTAACGTTAGTTTAGTTGGTTGATCCCAGAGCCTGTCCTGGAGGTTAACAAAACAGGAGGGAGTAATGGGAAGCAAATGGCATGGCTACTTGTACAGTTTTTCCATGAACCTTTAGGGTGCTAAACTTGTTAACCACAATTGCCTACCAGTTGGTGTTTCAGGCGTTAACCTCATAACAGTGAGTAGCCACCATGAGCCATAGCCGGAACACCAGTCTGGAGGACTGGGAAGCCTTGGTGGCTCAGTTAGTTAAGCTTCTTCTGCCTTCAACTCAGGTCATGATCCCAGGGTCCTGGGATCAAGTCTCGCATTGGACTCCTTGCTCAGTGGGGAGTCTGCTTCTCCCTCTTCCTGCTGCTCCCCCTGCTTGTGCGCTCTCTCGCTCTCTCTCTGACAAGTAATAAAAATCTTTTTTCCAAAAAGAAAAACAAAACTATTTGGAGGACTGATAAATCTTAAACATTGAAATTATAGTACACCCAAGAAACTATGCTAAGGTAGACTAAACATCTGATCCATTTTAATTTGTGAGGTAGAGAAAGAGGGAGAAAGAGGGTTGAAGAGTTGGCATTTGTCCTTAGGGTTTTTACTTACATGTTTGTGGTGTAAGAGAGGAGAAAGATAAGGATTGGAAAAAAAATGGAATTCTAGTAGAAGTGGCCCATTACTGCACTGACTTCAGAGGGTTAAAATGGACACTGTATTGTTTCATTTCCTTTCCTGTTAGGAGAGCTTGGTACCTGGTTTCATGAATGAATTCTTGAACAGTAGGTTTGTTCATGGAGGAAATAATTTGTAGATGTAATACTGGGTAGTGATCCCTATGCAAATAACCACATTGCCATGAAAAAGTAAAAGAAACCAGACTTCCCTTTTGATTTGATACAACCTAATGGTGTTACACTACTTAAGAAATATGGAATACCCGGAAATAAGTCACCTAGTTTTAGCTTCCTTCTTGTTAGAATGTAAAAGACAAATCTTTGTGACTGATGGCTGGAGTTTTTGTTTTGATTTTACCAGAAAGGAGGTGGGTGGCCTCTTTCATTTCCTAGAATGATTTTTTTTTTTTTTAACTAACTATAGTTGTGAAAATCATCTTCTTAAGAAATGGTGGTTTGTTCAGTTTCTTTTTATGGTTAATATTTTGGGGTTATACCAGAATGTTGAAATAAGGGATACTCACACTGGTTATACTGGGGTCAAAGTGATTGCCCATGACCGTAGTTTCCTCTTCCCTGTTTACCAGCTAGTATTGTAGGGTTTTAATTAAATCAAGGACAACATCTTGTTCTGTGTTGGCTTTTTACTAAATTAACGTAACTGTATTTAGAAGTCTTGCATTTCAAAGCCAAAATTATGGGGGAGGGGAATACTTAGAGTGATTAAAGAACTGTTTTTTTTTTTTAATAAGTTATGTCAAATGGAAACAACATAGGAAACTTCTTTGTTTAAAGAAACAGAATTATTATTTGTTATTTTAAGAGGTTCCCTTTGACTTGGAGAAGGTTTTTTATTCAGTTTAGTGCTGAGAGAATTAGTAATTTACATTAGTTGATGAATAAAGAGCCACATAATAAATATTTTAGATTTTGTGGACTATACGTCTGTCTCATACTCTGTTTTTGCTTTTTTACAACATTTTTGAAGGTAAAAACAGTTCTAATCCTGGGGACTGTACAAAAATAGTCCAGAGATAATCCAGTATGTAGCCACTACCACATGTGGCTATTTAAATTAGAGTTTAGTGAGATATTTACTCTCTCAGTTGAATTTCAGGTGCTCCATGGCCACGTGTAACTGGTGTATACCAGTGTGGGCAGTGCAGTTATTGAACATTTGTGCTATTTTGTCCAGAAGTTCTGTCAGACAGTGCAGCCCTAGAATGGAAATAATCCTTGGTTGGGCCTCCTAGACAATTCTCTGGTATGACATTGAAAGGACATGCAGCCATTCTTTTACCTTACTTCCTGAGTTTCTGTAATTTTTGTTAATTGTGTCTCCTGTAATCATAAATAACTTCCAAGGATGACTCTTGATCATAGAGACACGTGCGTATAGACTAACTTCATTGTATTTGGCATATGGCAGGAGATATTAGCAATTAGTAAACCTGGAGAACTATCCTCTGTGGAAATTTCATAGGAAACCTTCTTGTTGCATTTTTAATAGCCAGGTAGTTTTCATTTTTAATTGCCTTTTATGGCTCTTTTATTCTAAAGCTAGGAAACAGACCTCCAAAAAAATCAAGAAAGTCATCTTTCCATATTTCACCTGTAGTATCTGTACATTTGCATGACCTCTTCTCAAGGTTCCCAAAATATGCTAACATTTCTGGCCTGTCAGGAAGTGACTTTCTTTATACTATATGTAAGGCTGGGACCCTGTATGCCACAGAGCAGGTACCAGAGCATTGGTTCCATCCATGAACTACAGTCCTTGTTTTGTAATAGTGATGCTGCCATATCTGATTCAGCGGGATTCGTAAATAGGCATTCTAGTTATGGCCTGGGTTGCACATTGAATTTGTCTAATTTTATCCTAGTTAAAGTGAGGACAGATTGTCCCTGATCCCTATGCAAATAACCACATTGCCATGAAAAAGTAAACAAAACCAGACTTCCCTTTTGATTTGATACAACTTAATGGTGTTACACTACTTAAGAAATACAGAGTACCCGGAAATAAGTCACCTAGTTTTATCTTCCTTCTTGTTAGAATGTAAAAGACAAATCTTTGTGACTGATTGCTGGGGACCTTTGGGAAACCCCAAGGATAATTTAGGAGTTAATGCTTTCAGAGCGGTATACTGCACAGCACTAATGTGTATAAACCTCAAAGGTAAGCCGAGTGAAAGAAGACTTATATAAGAGTATATGTTGTATGATTCTATATATGTGAAATACTAGATAGGACAAAAAATTGTGTAATTATGGTGAAAAAATCAGAATAATTAGAGCAGAACAACTGGAAAAGGACATTAAACATAGGCTGAGTATTAGCAATACTAGGGAATCACTGTTCATTTTGTTGGGTGCCATAATGACATTGTGGTTTTATTAGAAAGCCTGTATGTGTTTAAATTGCACTTGGTGTCTGACTCATTTGGAAATTAATGATGTATCTAAAGAGGACCTTCGTTAAGCATTTACTATTAGTCCAATCAAGGTTTTAAAGTTAACTAAGGATATTGAAAATTATGTTTACGCTGACAGCTGAATAGCATATAACTTCTTATATTACAAAAGTTGTCAGTGTTAAAATTCAATTTAGTTGAACATATAAGCTTGTATTTTTCCTAATTATAAATGTGAGTAATTATGAGTAATATTAGCTTATCTGACCGGCAAGCCAGCAAAGTTTAGAAAGTTCAGATGTGTCTCATTTAAAAAAAAAAAAATCTTATTTAAAAAAAATATATGCGTGCATTGTATTCTACACTGATGAAATCAGGAAAGGGACATCTGTTTTTAAATTAGCATTAAAATTATCAATCCAACTGACCTAAGGATTATTTTCATTACATGAATTAGGATTCTTAAATAAAAATTCTTTTGAAGTGTCAGTTTCTGTGAGTTTGTGAGACTTTTTTTTCTTTTGGTCCTTAAAAGGCTAATGTAAGTATTAGATGTTTAGTTTCTTTATTTTCTAGGAATTCTAGGTATATAGATTTATGTAAAAGCTTGTTATTCTCTATAAACCAATTAGAACAGCGGTTCTTTAAGAAACTTTCTAATTTATTAATACCCCTGGAGGTAGGAATATATTTCATACTCACACCATGAGAAACAAAGGCTTTTCCTCATTTTATAGATAAAAACATGCAGAGAGCTTTGAGTCCTGGTTCCACAGCCTTAGCCATATGTCAGAAGTAATCCAAAAACACAAAACTGGTCCAGATTTCAAAAAGGCTGTTCTTTCAGTGGTTCTGAGACATGTTCATACACAAACAGAAAAGACGAAAACCAGATTTTCTTGTAGTCTCTCATCCAATAGAAAATAGATTCATCATCTACTGACAGATCCCTTGGTCAGACTGTAAAATCAGATTACTGTAGTCTAGGTTTGTGTATACTAAGGGTGTAGTTGAGGCTGACCTGGTAGTATGTAACCAGTGGTGCAGGTGTAGAAAGGGACATGTGGCCAAGAACTCTAAAGCAAAAACAAAATCAAAAGAATAAAAAAACAAGGAAATAGCACTAGTAAAATTCTCTTCCTGCTTGGGATTCACTCTGGGACCCAAAATGAGACATGGTTGGGCTTACACAACCCATGCAGTCCTCTTTGTGGGCCACTCAGTTTAATAGCTCCAAGCAGGTGAGTCCACTTGGACTTCTTCATGAGTCCTATAAACTGCCAAAGTGTTAAGTTAAAAAAAAAAAAAAAAACCGAAAAACTAAACGTGACTTTCAGACAGGTAACTCATGAATGAGGGAACCAGCAGTAATGTAAACTGGTTCAGAGAGCATTTGAGGATCTGAGTATTTATCTACACTAAAAGAATGGTGGAGTAAAATTGCTTGATGAGATACAGATTGCTTTATATCTCTCAGAGCAGTAAAAAATGGAGATACTGTCATCTCTGCTAGACAAAAAAAAAAAATCTACATTTTAATATGAAGCATCCCGGTTTAGGCCCAAATGAGTAATGAATGGTGTGTCAGACAAAGGTAAATTTCCCAGAGAATTAAATACTCTGTGGGTGGGCCAGAGAGAGTGCTCCATTATGATTGAAAGGCCATCCTTTTGCCTTTTTTTGGAGTATTTAAAATTTTCTTAATATTATACAAACTATTAAAGTGGGACCCCTCCCCCCACCTCCTTTTGGTCATCTTGGCCATTTTCTCTTTTACAGTGTTACCCACATCATTGATACTAGGCTGGATGTCGGCCTGTGTTCTCAAACTTACTAATTTCTTTTTGAATGCATATTTGTTCAATATTTATTGATTAGTTCAGGGTTTCTCAACAATGGCACTGTTGACATTTTGGTTAGAGAATATTTTGTTGTGGGGGTTGTATTGTGCTTTCTAGGATGTTCAGCAGCATCCCTTACCTCTACCCCTGAGATGCCAGGAGCACCCGATCAGGGTGACAATCAGAAATGTCTCCTGACACTGCCAGTGCCCCTAGGAAGAGCAAAATCATTCCTGGTTGAGAACCACTGTGTTAAATAACCAAGGCCAGGCCCCGCACTGTCTAGTCAAGTTGTGTAAATGCTGTAATTCAAATAATGAGATAACTGTTGTGTGTAGAAAACATTAACATCTCCCTCACCCTGTTCTTGAAAGGTGTTTTTGGATGAATATAAGGAAGGAAAGGTCAAATTAGGCTGCAGAAATAAGAAAATGGACTAAAATCCAAACCACAGAGGACTTTGAATGTGGTTCTGAGGATCTTGAACATTAATGCTATGTAGTGAGGACCTTTAGAAAGTTTTTGAGTAAGGAAGTGAAACAGGTGTGCTTTCACATGTCACCAATACTGTTACTAGGGGGTGGAGTGTGACAAGACTCACAACAGAAAGAAGGGTTTAGAGTTGGTTGCAGTAATATTCACGTGAGACAAGATTTGTGAAAAATTGCATGTGATGAGAAGGAAAGAAAGCTTTGAATCCAGGCAACTATGTTTCATTTTTAAGGGAACTTGGACCAAAGACAGGTGGAGAGTTGTGAGCTCTGATGGAGATTATTAAATTTGAGGCACTTGTGGGACAGTCCAGTAGAAGTGCCCAGGGGATGGATAGTTTGCAGCCTAATGGTTTTAAGGGCTAGAGATGGAAATTTGGAGTTGGCATCATAGAAGTAAAAGTTACGGTTGGAACCTGAACAGTCTGTGAGAATATAATTGAGGGAGAAGACCAGGAAGGAACCTTGGGGAAGGCATACGTTTAAGGTGCAGTAGGAAGTGGCAGCAGAGGATTTGGGGAAGTAGAAAGATTAGGAAGTAGACAGCTAGCGGTATTTCTGAAGTATGGAGAGGAAATAACTTCAGGGAGAAGTTGGGCAACCATATTGTGCTACAGAGAGCCTGAGTAGGAGAGTACAGAGAAGGGACCTTTGCATTTGACAGTAGTTGTCATGGTTGGCATTCAAGAAAGTGGTTTCAGTTTGAATGGGGGCAGAATCCAGATTTCAAGGGGTTGGCAGTGAAATGGAGTTTAGGCTACTTTTTCAAAAAGTGTGGAAATGAAGACAGAGATGGAGCAGTCCTGTGCATAGGCAGTAAGGCTGAAGGAAGTGTTCTGTAGGATCAGGGAAACCCACACAGGTTTGTAGGTGGGCAGGGGTGAGTAAAAAGGGAGTGATGAATCAAGACCTGGGAAAGGGGCATGGCTTTGAAACAGAAGGAAGGAGAGAACAAATTAATGAAAGGTAGAATTTTGTAGATGAAAAAGGAGAGGCAGTTAAAGAGGTTCACAAATGTTGGCCTTTAGACTGTGATAAAATAATTTATTTTACTAAGAGTGAGAAGAGTAACAAATGAAGTTTGGGACCTGAACATAATTTGGGAAGAGTGAAGAATAAACTGTTCAGGAGAGCTGAAAGTTTTGGAAGCTGTAGAATTTCAGAGATTTACAGGAATGGGGATTGAAGTCAAGGGTAAATACTGAGTGTGGCTCCTGGTCCTGTTTCAAGAAGTACACTCAGCGAGCAGGAAGGAAGTTCTTCCCTGTGGAGCTGTTAAGGCACCCCTCCTGGCAAAGAACTTCGTAGACATTTTAGAAATGAGATTGAAGAGCAAGATGGAAGAGAAAGCAAATGTTGGAATTACATTGGAAAAATGGCTGATATGGTTGTTCATTTTATAGCAGTATTATTAATATAGCCAGATAGATAACTAAAATGGATGTTACAGATTTGTAGATTAATGATGTTAAAAAGCTTGTTTTTTTCTAAGGCTTATGTGGTGCTTCGAACTTACACATATTCTTTGGGATTCATGTCAATGTCTAAAAATCGCATTACTCCTACTTTCTTTTTCTCTTAGAGATAACATACAATACCATTTATGCAAGACTCTCCTAAAAGAAATCTTTAGAATCCTGAAGTGTGCAGCCAGAGATGAGAACTACTGTTCCAAAACATTTTAGGAATCTCTCTCTAATGTATTAAGAGCTTCCTTGCCTGCATAGTTTCTTTTTCCTCAATGATTGTGGCCCACTTGAGTGTCTTCTGTTATGTTGTGCTAGGCCACAGTTATGCTCCTGGCGGCTGCCAAAATGTGTTAGATTTGCACTCATGCTACCTGATCTTGAATTGTTGTGGCTTTTAACCATTATGTCTTCCTTAAATTTGTTTTTGCACCTGTGCTGTCAGTTGTCATTTGCTGTTACGTGCTCTGTAGGTAGTGCCCTCTGTTGTTCCTTCTGTACTTTCAACCAGCTGCTTCAAACCATATGTGACCTGGGCCATAAGCTGACAAAGCGCCTCACGTGTGCTCCCATAATAAGAGATGGTAGATGGTGAACAGTGGTGCCCAGAAACCTTTCCGCAGGTCAAACCTGTAGACTCTTGAGTAGCCACTTTGATCTTTTCTGATTTTAGATAGGTTCTGAATGGCACAGGTTGCCAGGAACTTCTGTCTGGATTTGTGAAATGATAGAATAGAGTTGAGAAGAGCTGAGTTTGTAGAAGGTAGAATAATAGAAAGTCACTTTGCTATTGAAAGGGAAGTTATTATTGTATATACCGGATGCCCCCTCCCCTCCCTTTTTTCCTTAAAAGCCTGAGTACAGTAAACAGAGTATGAATATGGCAGGATGAGGGAGACAGTTTTTGCCTAACATTCAAATGTTCAGGTAACCAAATACAGCCAAATGCAAATGATGGATATTTGGGTCCACAGATACTTATCAGCGCAACTGATGGCCGGACATCTACAATGTAGTAATACTGTATACTTGTATACTTTATTGTTCACTTCTGAATTTGAATATAAAAATCCATTGTTGCTACTTAGTAATTCACAAGAGTAAATTATTAATGAAAAAATGGTAGTCTGAATCTCAAAGGATAATTACTCCTTTCTTTTGGGAGTACACACACAGTTTTGTGCATGTGAAGCTATAACAAGCTCTTAGCACAACTCTCCCTCAAAACTATGCATTTAATCTTGCAGTAATAGTTTTAGTTTCTTGGGGAATGTCAGATGACTGTGCTTGTATTGGGCATTTCTCTGCCAGTCCTCCTGGTGCTTACACACTGAGAGCCTCCAGAGCTCTCCTGAGGCCCTCTATCATCTTTTCAGAGGATCTCACTTTTACTTAATTTTTTTTTCTCTGAAAGATAGTAATCTAAATAGTATCTGGATACATCCCCAAGAATATCTCTTGCTGTGAAATGATTACATAAGCAATGAAAAGTAAATTGATTTTTTGTAAATCACGTATCAGATTTATAATTTTAGAGTATGTATTTTCTGTAGGTTCAAATGTATAAAATTGATTAAGTTGATAAAAACACAGACTTTTATGGTTATCATTAAATGATAATATGGGAAATCTCTGTACCTTCTCAATTTTGCTGTGAACCTTTAACTGAAAAATTAAAGTCTACTTAAAAAAAATCAGAATCAGGATTATCACAAATCTTTGCAGTTACCTGTCTTATCTCAGCATCCAGTTTAATTTTTACTTTTTTTTTTATTTGGTTGTATAGGATTGAGAACATCCTAAATCAGTCAGTATAATCACAATTAATTAGTTATAGCTCTTCTTGAAGATTATACCAATCCAGAAAAATAACAGAAATAATGGAAAATATTTGTTTCAGAGATGAATCACTCACAGTATTTCAAAACTGCTAACATTTTTTATGTTAAATGTCAGGTAAGAATCAAGCAAAACAAAATTAACACCAAAGCTATCACTAATATAGCATCACAACATGCTATGTATCCATTTTTAAAATTTAATTAAAATTAGGAAGTAAGGAATATACCAAAATAATATATGCACGTGGTTAAAACAAAAAAGTAGTACTGAGGGTTTTTATAAGGAACAATAACAGTCCCTTCTACTTCCTAAAGGCAACTACTTTTTACTGTTTTTAGCTGTTTGTTTTGATGGTTACCTAAAGAATTATAAATATACAGCTATTTCTTATAAATTTTAGGCATTATCCACTTTCTTTAAGATAGATGAGGTGGGGCACCTGGGTGGCTCAGTTGGTTAAGCATCCAGCTCTTGGTTTTGGCTCAGGTCAGGATCTCGTGGTCCTGGATCGAGCCCCTCATCGAGCTCTGCACTCATGTGGAGTCTGCTTCAGATTCTCTCTCCCTCACCCTCCCACTCACTCTCACTCTCTCTTTATCTCAAATGAATAAATAAAATCTTCAAAAAAAAAAAAAAGATCAGTGAGGCAAAAACTACCCCCCATTTTCCCATTTACTGTGGTCTGAATATTTGTGTTCTGTCACAATTCATGTGGTGAAATCCCAATGCCCGATATGATGGTGTTAGGAGGTGGGGCTTTGGGGAGGTGATTAGGTCAGGAGGGGCTTGAATGAAGTTAATACCCTTATAAAAGAGGCCCGGGAGAACTTCTTTGCTTCTTCCACCACGTGGAAATACAACAAGAGGTCTGTACCCGGAAAGAGAGCCCTCACCGGAGCACACTGGCCCTCTGATCTTAGGCTTCCAGCCATCAGAACTGTGAGAAATAAATTTCTGTTGTGGGCGCCTGGGTGGCTCAGATGGTTGAGCGTCTGCCTTCGGCTCAGGTCATGATCCCAGGGTCCTGGGATCGAGTCCTGCATCGGGCTCCCTGCTCCTTGGGAGCCTGCTTCTCCCTCTGCCTCTCTCTCTCTCTCTGTCTCTCATGAATAAATAAAATCTTTAAAAAAAAAATAAAAAATAAATAAATAAATAAAATAAATTTCTGTTGTTTCTAAGACACCCAGTCTGGTATTTTGTTATAGCAGCCTGAATGGACTAAGACACCAGTATAGTTATTTTATTTTTAGTTAAAGCAAGAAGCAAGGTTTATATAGTAAAATGACTTCTGTAAATATTAACTGCAAAGCCCAGTACTGTATTACATTATGTTTTCCTTCTGATATAGCTTTTAATTTTTACTATAATTTGTCTGCCCTGTTTTCATCTGCTTGTGAAATATGATTTAAACACATCCGTAATATTGTACAAATACTCCTTTATATCAGCTACTCATTGAACTGCCTTTTCTGGGAGAACGTCCCTTGAGCCTCCTTCCCTCCTCCACTCAGCTAGTTGCTCGGCTGGTTTGCCGCACAGCTATAGTTTTTGGACTTCTATTTGCCAGTCTTGGATTGAATATACTAATTACTTCATCTCCCTTATTTTTGGTGGCCTTCATCTTGAAATAGTTCTTCAAGAAAACAGTCTGTGGGAGTAATTTTGTTGGCTTTTAGCATGTCTGGAAATGTCTTTAGTGTGGATGGTAGACAATTACGGATTGAAAATCACTTTCCCTCAGAATCTTGAATGCGTTGCCATCCTTCTCCCCCGTTCGTCCAGATCTGCTGTGAGAAGGTCGGGTATTCCGACTGTCATTCTTTTATATGTGTCCTGTTCCCTTCCTGTCCCCCGGATTTTTTTCTTGTGGGCCTTTAAAGAGTAATCATGCTTGGATAGTCTGTGGACCCTAAGATGGTATCAGTGTGCTTTAGTTCCCAGTCCGGATTTGATGTAATTTTTTCACTGGTCATACATGGGTCTTGTGTATTTTAGTTCCAGGAAATTGTTTGTTTTACGTCTTTATTAATTGCCATTCTGTTTTTGTTTTTGGTTTTGGTTTTTGGTTTTTTTGGAATGTCAGTTATTTGGATTTTGGATATCATGTATGGACCCTTAAAGTTTCTTTTCCCTCCTGTTTTTTACTTTGTTTTTTGTGGTACTTTTGGAGAGCTTTCTTCCACTATGTCTTTGAAATTCTTCTGTGGACTTTTATTTTGGTCATCATATCCTTAATTTACTAGTACTCTTATTTTGATTGTCTTTCTTTAGCATCTTGATTTTTGTTATATGAATTCATTATCATCGTATATCTTTTTGAAAGCACTAATTAAACTTTTGTTGAAGTTTTCTTTCCTACCCTGCATTCAGTACCTAGTTTCCCTCTATTTTATGTTCTACTCTATTGGTTCCTGTCTTTCATATTTGAGATCTTATTCTGACATGGGTCCTTTTTTATATTTCATATGGAATCTGAAAAACTAGTTGGAAGCCTTGTGTCTGGGCAGGATCTGTTGCTAGGTGGGCTTTACAACTTGGATCAATTTGAGAGTTAGCCCTTGTTTGAGAGGATACTTGTTTTAGAAGCCTTTTATCTGGAGAAGAAACCTCTTCTCTCCAGGTTGGCTAATTGCTGGCATTTCACTGAGTGGGTGTGATCAATTTTTTCTCATCCAGTGGCTGCACAGTAGTCTCAACAGTATTTAACTCATGTGAATTCAGCCATGCACTTACTTAGGCTAAACAGGCAGCATTACTTAAATATTAACAGGTAGCCAGGAGATTCTAGTTCTGAGGAAGATAGAACAAGCATACTCTACCCTGTCACTTCTACTGAATATAGTTAGAAAACCTGGATAGAATGCATGGTGCAGCTAATATGAGGGCTCTGAAAAGTAAACAGTAGGCAGACTGGATTAGAAAACCAGAATTCAGAGCACCACCAAACCAGTGGTGAGTTTGCCACTTTTTCCTCTCTTTTGTCCCCCAGCCTGAATTCAGCACAGCTCAACCTGGAAGTGAAATGAGCACCAAGGCATAGAAAGAGCAGTAGGAGAAGCCCTCCAGTTTGGACTCCAGGGGCAGAAAAGGGAGCACCTAATAGAAGGCAAAGGCCATTTTCTTCATTCCAGTGCATACCAGCTTCCAGACAATCTTGTGACTGTGGCAGGGGGAGGTTGCAGGAACCAAAGTTCTGAGGGCGGAGAACCTTCCTCTCCAATTGGTGGAGTTGTGGTCTCAAGAGGATGGGGCCAGCCTCATTACTTTCTCTGTGTGTGTCCCCTGGGATGACCCAGGCACAGCTGCAGAATGCAAGGCAAAGTGGGGTAACCAAAGCCCCAGCTTTCTAACTGGAGGACTGGAAAAAAGAGCCTCAGGGAACCAGAAAGCACTAAAAATATGGCAGAGAGGGAGGAGCTCAGAAAAGTGACTCCATGAAGTTTGTTGATGATCTCCTGGGTTTATCCCTAAACTACACATGTGTGGATCTACTTTTCATCAGGATGACAAAGACTTTTGAAAACTGAACTAACCTACCATCTAGGTTCCAGATTGGCCTCTGGTAGCACATATGCGGAACAGATACAGATAACATCTCAGAGACTTTAAAAACTGAATTGACACTAGAGTCACAGCTTACTGAAGACAGGTTGCAGCTTGCAGCCTGAATCTAACTAGGTTAATTACCTGCTAGAACAGAAGTATCGACATTCATCCTAGGATTTGAGTAAGACTCATAGTCTCATAATATTCAGAATGAATACAATACAGAATTACTTGGCATGTGAAGAACAAGGAAAATATCAACTCTCCTGAGAAAAGACAGCAGACACCAGTGCCAAGATGACACAGATGTTAGAATCTTCTAACAAAGACTTTTTGTTTTATTTTTTTAAGATTTATTTATTTGAGAGCATGCCCACGAGCTGGGGAGGGGGGGCAGTACGAGAGAATCTCAAGCAGACTCCCTGCAAAGCGCAGAGCCCAACTCGGGGCTGGATCTCACAACCCTGAGATCATGACCTGAGCCAGAATCAAGAGTCGGATGCTCAATTGACTGAGCCACCCAGGCGCCCTTACCTACCTGTCTGTCTGTCTATCTATCTATCTATCTATCTGTCTGTCTGTCTATCTCCACACCCATTGTGGAGCCCATTGTGGAGCCCAATGCGGAGCTTGAACTCATCCTGAGATCAAGAGATCTGAGCTCAGATCAGGACTCGGACACTTAACCAAAGCCATCCAGGTATCCCATCTAACAAAGACTTTAAAAACATCTATTATAAAAATGCTCCAACAGACAATCACAAATATTCTTAAAAGTAATTAAATAATAGAAGGTTTCAGTGGAGAAATAGAAGATACAAAGAACCGAGGGAAGCGCCTGGGTGGCTCAGTCGTTAAGCGTCTGCCTTTGGCTCAGGTCATGATTCGAGGGTCCTGGGATCGAGTCCCACATCAGGCTCCCTGCTCAGCAGTAGGCCTGCTTCTCTCTCTCCCACTCCCCCTACTTGTGTTCCCTCTCTCACTGTCTCTCTCTGTCAAATAAATAAATAAAATCTTAAAAAAAAAAAAAAGATACAAAGAACCAAATGGAAAGGTTAGCAGTGAAAAATACAATAACCTAAATTAAAAACTCACTGGATAGGCTTGATTTTAAAATGTAGGTGACAGAAGAGTCAGTGAGTTTGAAGATAGAAAGTAGAAGTTATCCAATCTGAATGAGAGGAGACAGGAGTGTGGCGCTAAAAAAATTTGGAGAAATAATGGCTGAAGACTTCCAAAATCTGGCAGAAGATGTAAACATATAATTTAAGAAGCTCAGTGAACACAAACAAAATAAGCTCCAAGACTTCCACACCCAGATGTCATAACCACAGTGCTGAAAACTGAAGACAAATGAAAAATTATGAAAGCATCTAGAAAAAAACACATGTAGAGTAACAGCAGTTAGAATGAGTATAGGTTTCTCATCAGAAACCACAGAGGCCAGAGAAGTAGCACAATATTTTTGAAGTAGTAAAAAACAAAACACAAAAAAATGTTGACCAAAAATTCCCTATCCAGTGAAGTTATCCTTCAAGAATGAAAGTGGAATAAAGCATGATAAAAATTCTCAGTTGCAGAAAAACTAAAATGAAATCATTGCCAGTAGCCTGCTCCAAAAGAATTGGTAAAGGAAGTGCTTCAGACAGAAATGATAAATATCTGGATAAATATAATAGATTACTTTCTCCTCTTGAGTTCTTTAAAATGAGTTAATGGTTGAAAACAAAATTTATAACATAGTCTGATGGGATTTCAAATATATATATACATGTAATTTATGTGATAACTGTAACATACAAGGGAGGGCAGAGAGAATGGAGACCAAGATTAAGGATGATAGTGGTGTTCTAAAATTTATACCCAGGGGATTTTAAGTTAGGCAAGTGACTGAATGATGGCGTGGAGAAGTCAGTGCCACTGAGGGAAGATTTTGATCATTTATATCTCCCAGGAGAAGGATGCATACTTCACTGTGCTGGGCTACAGGTGAAGCATCAGGTTTTGGTCAGGAGGCAGAAGCAGGAGCAAGGCAGGATAGGATAAACCACTTAGAATTGGCTAGTTTGGGTAATTCTAGTGGACTTTGGGGCATAAAGACTGCTCTTAGTTGTCTGGTTTCTGGCCCAGGCTTGATACAGCGTAGGGGAAATATTGGCTTAGTGTGTGAGTTAGATAAGGAGATGGGTGTGGGGTGGGGGGCCCACAGCCCTAGATCAGTCAGTCTGCCCACATGTCCACCCCTGATAGAAATCAGAGGTAAGTCTCTCCTCAGGTCTGAAAGGCCCCCTAAGATGTCAGAACATCTTAAGATACAGAAAATAAAAGAATGGCTAGTGCAGATGATAAGGTTTATACATTCTTCTTGAAATGATAAAATACTGACTTTGAAGTGGATCATTTATGTTATAATTGATAGCATGACCACTTTAAAAACATACAAAGAGATATAGTAAAAAATGCAGTAAATTATAATACTAAAAAATATTTGTATAATGAAAAAGAAGGCCAGGTAAGGAAAAAAAGGAATTAGAAGTAGGGAACAAACAAAATAAATAAATGGTGGACTTAAACCCAAACAATAATTTCATTAAAAGTAAATAGTATAAACACACCAATTAAAAGAGATTGTCAGAGTGGATTTAAAAAACATAACCAAACTATATGGCGTCTTCATGAAAGTTATTCAAATCTAATGATACAGGTA
The DNA here is from genome assembly GCF_003265705.2 of Callorhinus ursinus. Classification (NCBI taxonomy): domain Eukaryota; kingdom Metazoa; phylum Chordata; class Mammalia; order Carnivora; family Otariidae; genus Callorhinus; species Callorhinus ursinus. The sequence goes on from NW_027397118.1 coordinate 7,050,646, forward strand.
AGTTAAAATGAGCGTAAAACATACTGTGCAGCCATTAATCAGAACAAAGCTGGAATGGCAATATTACTGTCAGACAAAGCCTTCAGAGCAAAGAGGAGTATTTACATAACGATAAGAGAGTCCATTCACCAAGAAGACCTAACAGTGCTTAAATGTGTATATTCCTAACAGTACAGCTGCAAAATATATGAAGCAAAACCTGGGAGAACTGACAGGGGAAATGGATACAATTATAATTGGAAACCTCAGTATTCTCTCAGCAAATGACAAAACCATCAGAAGATCAGCAAGAGGGGCGCCTAGGTGGCTCAGTCGTTAAGCATCTGCCTTTGGCTCAGGTCATGATCCCAGGGTCCTGGGATGGAACCCCCATCAGGCTCCCTGTTTGGTGGGAAGTCTGCTTCTCCCTCTCCCACTCCCCCTGCTTGTGTTCCCTCTCTAGCTGTCTCTCTCTCTCTCTCTCTCTCTCTCTCTCTCTCTCTCATATAAATAAAATCTTTATAAAAAAAAAAAAGATCAGCAGGAATAAACTCAACATCATTAGCCAGCCAGGTCCAAATAGATGTGTGTTTGAACATTGCCCAACAGTCGCAGAATGCACGGTCTTTCCAAGTACCCACAGAACATCCGTCAAGATAGACCATATCCTGGGCCATAAAACAAATCTCAACAAATTTAAAATATAGAAGTCATTTAGTGTCTTAAGTTCTCTGATTACCAAGGAATCAAACTAGAAATCAATAACAGAGATAACCAGAAAATCTCCAAATATTTGGAAACTAAACAACACTCTTCTGAATATTGAATAATTTCTAGAGAAATTTAAAAAATACATTGAACTAAATAAAAATGAAAATACAGCATATCAAAATGTGTGGGATGCAGCTTAAAGTAGTGCTGATTTATAACATAACTACTTTAGAAAAGAATAAAGTGTCAAATCCATAATTGAAGCTCCCACTTTTAGGAACTAGAAAAAGAAGAGCAAAATAAGTGCAGAGCAAGCAACAGGAGGGAAATAGCAGAAGTCAACAAATTTGGAAAAAACAAACAATAGAGAAAAATCAGTGAGATAACAAGCTTGTTCTTTGGGGAAAAAAAAATCAGTAAAATTCACCTCTTAGCAACCCTTAAGAAAGCAGACATGAATTACTAATATCAGGAATGAAACAGGGTATCAACTGTAGAGTAGGACCTGCAGACATCAAAAAGATACGGAAACACTACAAACAACTGCACGCATAAAGTTGACAGCTTAGTGAAATTGGCCAATTCCTCAAAAAGTACAAACTACCATAACTTACCCAACATGAAATAGATAATTTGAATAGACTTATAGCTATTAAGGAAATTGAATTAATAATTTGAAAATTCTTATAAAAGAAATCTCCAGGCCCAGGTTGTTTCACTGGAGAAGTCTACAAAATGTTTTGGAAAGAATTAACATCAATTCTACACAATCTTATCTAGAAAATACAAGAGGAGAGAATACTTTCCTTCTTCACTCACTCATTATTATCCTGATGCTAAAACCAGGCAAAGATGGCACAAAAGTGGAAAACTACAGACTAAAGTCCCTCATGAATATAGTTGCAAAAGATGCAAAAATTCTTAACAAAATATTAGCAAGTAGAATTCATCAATATATTTACATATCAGGACTAAGTGGCAATCATTCCAGGGATACAAGGCTGATTCAGTATTCAAAAAATGCACTTGCACTAAGGCTGGAGAAGTAAAGTCACATGAGAACAGTTGATACAGTAAATAAAGCATTTAACAAGTTTCAGTACCTATTCATATTTCTGTTCCTAGATAAGTAGGAAACATATTGACTTCCTCAACGTGATTTTTTTTAAGTATATGAAAATCTAACATCATAGGGGCACCTGGGTGACTCAGTTGGTTGAGTGTCTGCCTTCAGCTCGGGTTGTGAACTCAGGGTCCTCCTGCCACTTGTGTGCATGCTCTCTCAAATAAATAAGCAAAATCTTATCAAAAAAAAAAATCCCAAGAAGTCTATAAGAAAAAAATCCTAGAACTAGAAATAATAGGTTTAGCAAGGTCACAGGATACATGATCAAAATCTCTTTGTCTCTATTACCAGTGAACACATAGAAATCAAAATTAAAATAGAGTGCCATGTTCAGTCACTCCAAAAAATGAAATATTTGGATATACAGGGTTTGTATGCTCAAAATTATAAAACACTGATGAAAGAAGGCAGAGATCTAGAGAAACAGACTTTGTTCTTACAGCAGAAGACTCAGCAAATGTCTTTTATCCTCACGTCAGTGTGCTAGTTTAACACAACTGCTAAACGATAGCTAAACAAGATTATTCTAAAATTTATATGGAAAGGCAAAGGAACTAGAATAAGAACAATTTTAAAATTAATAAAATGGTTACTATTACTATCCAATTTCAAGACGTTATATAATTACAGTAATCAAGATTGTGTGGCATTGGTGAAGGGAAAGATACCTAAGTCAGTGGAACAGAATAGGAACCCAGAAATAGCCTGACACAAGTATAACCAACTGATTTTTGATACCTGCAAAAGTAATTAAATAGAGGAAAGATAGTCTTTTCAAGAAACATTGCTGGAATTAGATATCCATAAGCAAAAACATGAACCTCAGCCTAAATCTCACATCTTATATGAAAACCAACTCAAAATGGGTTGTAGATTTAAATGTAAAACTTCTGGAAGATTAACATAGGAGAAACCTCTGGGAACTGGGGCTTGGTGAAGAAAAAAGCCAACAAACTAGACTTCCTTAAAATTAAAAACTTCTCCTGTCACAAAAGACCCTGTTAAGAGGATGAAAAAACAAACTATGGAACAAAATATTTGTAAGCTGCATATCTGAGAAAGGATTCCTGTCTTTCTAGAATATATCAAGAACTCCCAAAACCCAGCATAAAACCCAAATATTCCAGTTAGAAAATGGACCAAAAAATCGAGCAGACAGTTCACCGAAGAGGGAATATAGATGGCAAATAGCAAATAACACATGGAAAGATGTTCAACATCACTTGCCATTAGGGAAGTATAAACTAAGACCATGATGAGATACACTACACTCTTAATAGAACAGCTAAAATAAAAAATAGTAGTGATATCAAGTGCTGGTGAGGATAAGAAACTGGATCTCTCGATTGCATACATGGCTAGTGGAAATGTAAAATGGTAGAGCTGTTATGGAGCACAGTTTGGCAGTTCCTTGAAATACAAACATGCACTTACCGTATGGCCCAGCAGTTGCGCTGCTGGGCATTTATCCCAGAGAAATGAGAAGTTAATGAAAGAGAAATGAAAACCTGTTCGTGAAAATCGTTCATAGTAGCTTCATTGTAATAACTCCAAACAGAAACAACCAAAATGCCACTCGGTAGATAGTGGTTAAAAACCTGTAGGTCATCTGTATCATGGAATAGTACTCAGCGATAAATAGGAATGAGCTTGATAAATGCAACAGCTTGGGTGGGTTTCAAGAGCATCATGTTGAGTGAAAAAGGCCAGTCTTGGGGCTCCTGGGTGGCTCAGTGGTTAAGCGTCTGCCTTCGGCTCAGGTCATGATCCCAGGGCCCTGGGATTGAGCCCTACATCAGGCTCCCTGCTCAATGGGGAGCCTGCTTAACCTTCTCCCTCTGCTGCTCTCCCTGCTTGTGCTTTCTCTTGCTCTCTGTCAAATAAATAAGATCTTAAAAAAAAAAAAAAAGACCAATCTCAAAAGGCAGAAATTATATAATTCTATTTATATAACATTCTTGAAGTCACAATATGATAGAGACAAAAACAGATTGGCAGTTGTCAGGGGGGTAGGGACGGTGTGGGTGGAAGTAAGGGTAAATATTGGACTTAAAAAGGGGTGGCATGAAGGTAATCTTTGTGGTGATGGAGTAATTTTGTATCTTGATTGCAGTGGTATTTGCTTGAATGTGATAAAATAGCACAGAGCTATGTACACACTGTATCAGTGTGAGTACCCTGATTTTGATACTGTGCTGTAATTAGGTAAGATACAAGTGTGATTGGAGAGGACTAGGTGAAGAGTACACAGAACCTTTATGTCCTGTCTGCCCCTTCCTGGAAACCTAGGATTATTTCAAAATAAAAATGTTTTTAAAGAGAAACAACTTCAAAACACAACCTAAATGCAACGTAGGTTCAAACAAGCGGTAGTAAAATGTCCATTTTGGAGGTGTTCAGGGATGCTGACATCAGTATTTAGCACTCTGCTTGCACATTCAGGAAAAAAGGATGTTTGGTTACTGTACTTTTGTGTTTAACACAGTTATCGTGTCACAAAACTAGCAGGCTGCTCTAATAAACAACCAGTGCTCCTCTGTCCAGCACCAATCATCTCCTGTCTTTACCACCAAGCCCACTGACTTGTTAATCCAGGGGACATAAGGAAGCAAAGATCTCATGACTGAACATTATACAGCTTAGATCAGGCTTTTCCTCTGCGACATTTTCCTCCTGTTTCTGGACTTTCATCTACTCACAGGAATGTTCTACATGTGTGAACAAGGGATTGGTGTATGAATTCTCCCTGAAGTCATGTGACCACTGTGACACCAAGCAGGCAGTGGGGGTAGGGCCCCAGACCCTCGCCCGCACCAGTGCCGCACACGCTGAGCTCTTCAGTAGCACCATTTGGGGGAGCACCATTCTGATTTTCCTGTCAAGTATGGGTCATGTGTTGCCAGGCTCATTTCTTATAAATGTCCACTAATAAGTTAGGAGTGTTATTATTTAGGAAGCACTTACTAGATGCAAGACAGTGTTGTCAGAACTTTATTATCTCATCGAATTTTCTCAAAACACCTGGGATTGCACCGTCTTCCTCTCGCTCTGACAGTTGGGGACATGGGGTTAGAGGGGCTGTGGAAGTGCAGCAAGGCCCCCAGACTCCCATGGCTGGGGTTTGAGCCCAAGAACAGACTCTAGTGCCCACGTTACTAAGTGTATCCCACCATGCCTGTGTGTGTGCATGCATGTTCAGTGTTCAGGTCATTCACACTTAGGCCTCTGGGAATAACCTAATTGGTGGAGAACCCAGTTTCCTTTCTTAACTCACTGAGGCCTTGTTTAATACCAAATTTACTAGAAACTCTGGTTTTCTATCTAAGAGGGGCAGTACTGTCCAGCACTCTCTGGTTCTTGATATTTAGGTCTACATTTAAACAGTCTGGCCTTTCTATTAAAAAAAAAAAGACAAAATTATATAGAGTATGCATTGTTCCAGACAGCTGGGGAAAAAATTTTGGGTTTTTTTGTTTTTGTTTTTTTTTTAAGGCCCTGAGAATCTCTGTTTGTTTTATCTGGAAACTAAGGGCAGTAGTAGCAAAGCAAAAGTCAAGGTTTATTCTGGAGTAAATTGACTTGTTTATCTTATCTCTTAATTATGTCATTCTATTAATAAATGCCTGGTAGTAAGCAAAAATGTTTGTTGTTTATAGATGTAAATAAGTCCAGTCTTGTCCTTATCCACTGCAGTTGGGCAGACCCGAAAGATCACATTGCAAGATACATTATTGAAAATGTTACGAACACCTGCTTTTTAGACTTAAAGGCAAAGTTTTCAAGTCCAACGGAAATGATTAAGCAACTTATGTCTCTTATCTTGAATCTTTTATTTACAACATGGCATTTTTTTCCCAAGTTATTAGCATGCTTTTGCTTTTTGTACAGCTTGACATTTGTAATTACATGTGTAACATAATGGGTGCTATAAAGAGCTTTTGTAAATTGATCTAATTTCTTATCTCCTCTTTACAGGAATATATTAAAGGAATCTGTGAACCTGAACTAGAAGAAAGAGAATGTTACCCCAAGGCCATGCACTGCATTTTTGTTGGGGCCCAGAGCCTGTTTCTGAAGAGCTTGATTCAGGACACCTGTGCTGATCTTTGCATTCTGGACATTGGTCTTCTTGGCATCAGAGGAAGTGCCGAAGCTGTGGTCATGGCTAGGAGTCACATTCAGCAGTTTGTAAAACTCTTTGAGAATAATGAGAATCTACCCAACAGTCAGAAAGAATCTGAGGTGAAAAGGGAATTTAAACAATTTGTTGAAGCTCGTGCAGATAACTATACAATGGACTTGTTGATTTTGCCCACTTCCTTGAAAAAGGAGCTTTTGACACTCACACAAGGTGAGGAGAATTTATTTGAAATGGGAGATGATGATGTTATTGAAATTAGAGATTCTAAACAAGCAGAGTTTCCACAGGATGCTGCCACAGGGCTGAATATTTCCAGAGATGAAATTGTTTTGCAGGAAGATGCAAGAAATAAAGCTGGCACTCCTGTTTCTGAGCTTACAAAACAAATGGACACGGTCTTTTCTAGTTCACAAGATGTCCTTTTTGTTCCAATAAATGGTCTAACCCCAGATGAAGAGGCACTTTCCAAAGACAGAATTTGTCACAAAAGGAGATTTTCTGATTCTGAAGAAAGGCATACCAAGAAACAGTTTTCTCTGGAAAACGTTCAAGAGGGGGAGCTTCTACATGACGGTAAGACATTAGCTGCAAGTGTAATCATTGACTTATCTGATTCTTCTGCTGATCCTGAAAATTTAAGTCCAGATGTAAAGGACACTACTGAGGAAATGGAATACAACATCCTCGTAAACTTTTTTAAAACCATGGGCTACTCCCAAGAAATTGTTGAAAAGGTCATTAGGGAGTATGGGCCATCTACTGAACCATTATTGCTCTTAGAAGAAATTGAAAAAGAAAATAAAAGATTCCAAGAAGACAGAGAATTTTCACCTGGTACTGTGTATCCAGAGACCAACAGAACCAAAAACAAAGGTGTTTGTAGCAGCATAAATGAGCTTACAACGGATTCCACCCCAAAGAAAACACAAACTCACACACAGCAAAATGTGGTAGAAAAATTTTCTCAGTTACCATTCAAAGAATCAAAACCATGTACCTCAAATTGCAAAATTAATACTTTCAGAACAGTGCCAATAGAACAGAAACAAGAAATCTGGAGTTCAAACCAGAATTACGTTTCTAACATGGACCTTGAAACTGATGGCCTTTCACCCTCTGTTGTCCCTTCAAGTCCCAAAGAAGTTGTCAGTTTTGTTTCAAGAGGAGCTTCAAATCATCAGCCCAGAATTCCAGTTTTTCCTGAAAATGGTTTGCAGCAGCAAGCAGAGCCCTTACATCCAAGTAATATGAAGTCTGCCTGTGAAAACCGTTCAGGGTGTTGTAGCTCTCCCCAGTCTAAGCCAAATTGTCCACCGCTTTCTCCACCGATGCCACTGCCCCAGTTGTTACCTTCAGTTATTGACGCAAGGTTGGCCGGAATGTCTGATCATATTGATTCCTCAGTCACTGGCGTTCAAAGGTTCCGAGATACTCTGAAAGTACCTTACAAGCTGGAATTAAAAAATGAGCCAGGAAGAACGGATTTGAAGCACATTGTTATAGATGGGAGCAATGTCGCAATTACGTAAGTCCACTCTCTGCAAGTTACATTATAGTTGTAAATAGGGTCCTAAGCAGTGTCTCAGAATTACATGCAGTTGTAGGAACTTAGGCTATGCATCTGTCTAGTTGATCGATTTTCTTACCTGGGGAAAAAAAAAACACCACAAAACAGCTGTTTGGAAAGTTGTGTTATTCCATCTTCTGGAGTTGTAAACTTTGCTTTTCATCCTGCTGAACCTCTATTTCTGAGGACGAGAGATGATAGAAAATTTGTCTTCACTTTGCATTGCCTAGTCAGCGATAAACAGTACAGAGATTTTTAAATCATTAGCTTCTTTTTTTTTCTAATCATTAGGTTCTTAATACCATGAATGTCATTAGGTTCTGAATACAAGGATGCAGCTTAAAGCCAAAAAAGATTTTTCTGTCTCTTTATACTACAGTGTGTTAGGTCTCTAGGCAGGAGTGCAGTGATAATGGATGTGCTGTATTTTTGTTGTACTTTGTTGATAGAGTGATAGCAATTGCCTTTCTAAGGAAATTCATCAGTTTGAGCTTCTTTATGGTCCTCTGCTGCTACTAAAAGCTTGTATATTTGCTTTTAGTAAAAAAGAGTTAAATGATCATTTTTATTTAACCTGTCTTGGAACCCTCTGAAGAGTCTGATTTTATACATCTGGTACGGGATTGGATTTCTTCTCTAAGGGGTGGTTTAATACAGTGACTGTGAAGAGGAGAGGGGGTCAAGTTAGAGTATCTGCCCCATTGTTTGACCTCACGTAGGTTTTTGCCTGCTGAATTTCACTTGCTGTAATTTGTTGTCTTTTGCCCTGTCCTAAAGGGCATCTTTATCATGCCATTTCAACAACTGGTAGGTAAAGTCTCTCTCCAGTTTTCAAAATCAGTCACTCCGTTGATTTTGAAGAAGTTTGCACGGTCTGGCATTTTAAGTGGCTGTCATTTAAGAAAAGGGGCACCTGGACATGGGATGAAGATGGTGATACACTCTTCTGAATTTTAGTGAATAGTGTGTGTGACCTCTCTCCTAGGAATTCTATAAGTGTTATATATTTATTTTTTGTTTTGTTAATTTTTTACTAGAATTTTCAAACAAATACATTAAAAGGTAATAGAATGCATCCGTTTTTGAATTTGGGATTTCCGTGTGCCCATCCCCCACCTTCAGTAGTTCTCAGCTCATGGCCAGTCTTGTTGAGCCTATACCCCTTTTACTGGAGTTATTTTGAGGGAAAGCTCAGAGATGTCATTTTATCCATAAGTACTTTAATGTCTATTTTTTAAAATAAGGATGCTTTTTGTTTTTTGACTGAATTGTTGATACTGTATTTTGCTGTCAAAAGAAAGAAAAATCCCAGCATTCCCCATGTTAAAGTTTAAAGATAGGCTGGAAAAATATGTAGTATACTTGTCTTCATTTCTAAATAATACTGTTTGTTGTCATTTCACTTTGCTTTTTGGCAATTCTTTTCGGGGAAACCCAGCAAATGGCCCACAGCTGCATAGCATTATCTAAGTAAAAATGTAAAGTGCAGTTTCAGTCACCCACAGTCCAAGCCCAGCACCAGTTCCTCATTGTTATAATTTCTTGAGCCAAGTGGTGATATAAAATTTAGGTCATGATTGTGAGTAATATTAATCCTTTGTCAATTTCTATAAGTGCAGAGATGTCCCAAATTGGTGTTCAAGGACTAAGAAATGCAAATTAACATAGAATGAGCAGTGATGATGACACTATTTAAAAACCTTTTGGGAGTATAACGTATTTCTCAGAGGGGTCACTATTGAAATATAGAGTGGTACTGCCTGGGCATGACAGGATGTTTTGCATATTTAGTCCCTCCTACTTTGCCCATAGTACCTAACCCCGTCATTTTGACACCCCAAAACACTCCCACGTATTTCCTCACACCCTTGGGTACAGTGCCGTCTCTTTTGAAAACCACTGAATTAGTGCACTAAGGGAAACCACGAGCAAACTTTCATTACTTTTTCTTTTAAAAGCTGATTATCTGGGGAGGATTCCAATTTTCTTTGAATTCACAGATGTCTCAGTTTAAAAGCAACATTTATTTATAAGGATGTATTATCCAAAAAGACTTAATCTGATAAAGATTGATCTGAAAATACCAGTAACTAAAATTAACTCTTATTCTGGGGGAAAACTGCTTAATAGGTACAGGGTCTTATTTGAGAGTGATGGAAATGTTTTGGAACAAGATCTAAGTGCTGATTGTACAATACTGTGAATGTACTAAATGCCACTGAATTGTTCACTTTAAAATGATTATGTTATGTGAATTTCAACTCAGGTTTTTTAAATTTGGGAAAAAACCAACCCTTATTTGAAATTGCTTTGATAGTAAATGTGAATTATAGATTGTACATTCCATGAAGGAAGTGATTTATGTGTGTCCTGTTCACTGAAATACCCCCAAGGTCCATGGTGCTTGCACATGGTGGGCACTCAGTAACATTTTGTTGAATGAATGAATGCCCTAAAGACTTAAGAAATAGTAGGATTTTTAAAATGACTTTTCACCACTCTTTTATAACTTCCTATTCCAGTGATCAGTTTAGATTAAATTTTAACTGAGACATTTTTCAGCAATTATTTGGAATCTTAAAACTGAAACACCTGTCATGTGTCAGGTACTTTTCTCTTTTTAAATGTAATCTTCACACCGATTTGTGAGATAAAAATGTTCTATACTTTCATATAACATGAAATGGCTTAAAAATCTTGTCCAAGATTACACAGATAGGAGGTGTGGGCCCATAGGCTCCCAGAGCCATCATACGTCCTGCCTCCTCCCATAGAAGGTGAGGTTGGAATTTTCAGGCCTTGGCAATATAGAGTACTTAAGTCTTGAGTTGCTTAAGCATTGCTGAGTAAACCTCACTTATTTGACCCACGTAGTTGGGGAAGTAGTTAAAAATGAAATTTGAACCCTTTAACAATAGTATTTGTTGGTTTGATCCTGCTCAGCAGCTCAGACCTACCCATCCCTGGGTTTCTGCCAGTCCTTTATTATATTGGTCTATCTAGCGTGCTGTCTGCAATTCATACACACTGCGAGAAATTCCAAAATACCCACTTCATGCTGCTAATTATGCGTATCTTTACTTGGTTTTTCCCCTTGTCACCATGAATGAGTCAAATGATGAGTAAATGGAAATTGTTTGCGGTACACGGCTAGACATCACAGTAGTGGCTAGATAACACTCAGACTTGGTCAGTTTGAAACTTCAGCATTAGGACACCTGACTTATCTGGGTAGATAATTTTCCGTGTGGATGAGGTTTGCCCCTTCACTTGCCAGCGCTGTGTACTTTAACCATTTTTTTCATGCTAGTCTTCTCTATCAGGGTCCCATGGCTATTTTTATTAAGTGGAAACTATAGAAGGAAATTACTCTTTCCTGGGGTAACTCCAAAAGAGTTTTAACCATTTGCCCCCACACTGTTCGGTCTGGTTCTATCACTGCTGTGAGTTTTTAATGAAGTATCTGTTGCCCATCTCCTCTCTGCTTGGGACAGTCTACCTTCCAGTTTACTGCCTGCTATAATATGGAAAACAACCGGATGATGTAACTTGTTTCCAACTACATGAAACAGTAGTTTAAATCTCTCTAATCTCCCTTGAAAGCCCATACACTGGCCTCTCAGGCCTATTATCTGTTTGGAGCTGGAAGCCCCAGAGCTTTGGCCTTCCCAGAAGTAGAGGAGGAGTTACGGTATGTAAATCCTTTGTCTTTGAGTCTAAATAGACAGTTGGTCTGGGTCTACCTGTCAACAAGTTCCTCTGGCTTGCCTGCAGGGAGGTGAGGAGGCGCATTTCTGCCTAGCCAGGATGTGGGGGAATTGAAGTGGGAAGCAGCAGGGACCTTCGATATTACTTAGAGGACACGAACTTGGCTCCACTTGATTTTCTTGTGTAGTTCTATTTTCTGTCTAACTCTTAACTTTTCCACCAGAATTTTCAACTGCTCTTTTTATTCCTAAAACAGCTCTCGAGATTTTTCAGGGTATCCATAGTGATTTGATCTTATCACTGAGGATAACACTGGAAATTAGTATAGAGCTAATGTTTCTGGAAACGCCATTTCTTCCCATCTAAGTCTGAGCGTGGTACGAGGCAGCGGGATTGGATCTACTTGCATTCCCCTTCATTTTCCTCTGGGGCCCAGTGGGATGAAGCTGGGTTCCACCCACTTTGAACTGTTGCAGTCAAAGGCTTTATAGGGAGAGAAAAAGTTCGTACACATTTGTAGCTGATGAATAAGCCAAACTTGACAAGCTTTTTTAGTGCATTTCTCTCAAGGATTGTTCTTTTCAGACTTAACTAACATACATATCCCTTGGTTTTTTTTAAGAACCAGTAGGCTGTTGTATTTTGGATTTTCATGTTCAGGCTGTGGTTGACATTAACTCTGGGTGTGTTCTTACTGTTAAGCAATTAGAATGATTTTTAAAGATATTTTTAAAAGATGAGGCCTACAAAAACTACCTCTAGCCTTTCTCCAGTAACAGATGTCCTGTTGCTACATTCTTGCCATATTTTGAATGCTTTTAGATAAACAAACCACTGCTGAGTTACTTCATCGAGAAGGGTTTACTTGCATGTGTTTTTGGAGCAAAGCTGATGCCCGTGCACTCTCTTATTTGTGGCTCACTGAGAAGAGCGTGAGGCACTTTTAAGAGGCACTTTAGCCTCTTAAAGGAGGAGTTTCTGAGCTGCTCTTCTGCGTGTTAGAAGTTTCTTGAATGTCCAGGCCATTCCGGCTTCATGAGACTATAGATTTAGGTGGGGACAGTCCCACTGTGGGATGGTAGGAAGGGCGCTGGCCCAGGAAGAAGGAAGCCTGAATAATCCCAGCGCAACCACCCTGTGGCAGTGCAGCCTGGGAAAATTGCTCAGCCTCTCAGGGCTTTCGTTCTTTTTATCTAACAGGAATCTAACTCCGTTCCATCTCCTAAATTCTGTCATTCCAGTGGACAGTACAGGATAGCAAGACAGGAAAGAGGAGAGATGATCAAGGGCCTGTTTCTAGAAATGGCTTCATAGAAGAGGGTCTGAATTGAGTCCCGAGGCACTGGAGGAAGGTTAAGAGAAGGTGTACAAAGATTGCAGCAAGAAGAAAGCTCACTGCCCAGGAAGAGGGAGATGGCAAGCAAACGTGGCCAGAAACGAGTGTGGTGACACATGGTGGTGGCTAGATCCCTCCTGACTAGTCTGGTGTGGAGGGGACCTTGAAGCCGTGCCCTGAGTTTGTCGAGAGGAATACTGCCACTAAAGACCCTGACCAGGATCAGAGGCCTCATGGCTGCATTTCAGGGTCTAACTGGAGTTTGAGGAGGGATGGGGATTGGGAGAGCCTGGGGTTGACTTGGGACACATTGTGCCTGAGGTGGCAGGAATTTTAAGTGAAGGAATTCTCCACCAGGTGGTTTTGACATGGAGACACGAGACATGAAGAGAAGACAGGACTGAAGATGCAGGATTTCCTGTCACTGGAACCTAAGTGACTGTTGAAATAGTGAAGATAGATTATGCTCATTTCATAAACTGTAGCTTCAAAGTTTGGGGGATTTGATTTTTTTTTTTTCCTTTCTAATACTCATGGTTAGGCAAATGGATTACCACCTACAAAAAATGTCAAACCTTGAAAACCCTTTTTTAAAAATCTCCACTTTTACTTAACTGCGGGAGAATACAATTTAAATATTTTTTCTTGTTTCTTTTGAAATTTGTTACCACACTTTTGGGTGGGGTCAGTTTTTAATCCACTATACCACGGGTTGTGAACTGTGGGCCAAATCTGGCCACCACCTGTTTTTGTAAATAAGGAACACAGCCACCCTCATTCATTTCTACTTAGACTTGAGTGGTGCGGCAGAGACCATATGGCCTGCAAGGCCTATCTGGCCCTTTACAGAAAATCATATCCTGACTTAAGTTCTGTAATGTTCCTTGTTTGTTTGCATCTGCTCCCGGCACTTTCTGCTTCCTTCAGTAAAATCATCTGCCATGGCCCCCAGTTAGTTCCACTGGAATCATGTCCTCAACTTTTCTCCGGGAAGCTGTAAACTGAGTAGGTTTCACAGTTCCCTAGAAAGGGTATGGAGCCCTGGAGCTGGAGGCATCTGCAGCCTTTGGAAGTTGTGAGGACCGTGTCATCGGAGAGTCCTGTCTACTCCTGCTTCAGCAACAAGTTTCTTTTTTTCTGTTTTTAAAGATTGTATTGAGAGGGAGAGAGCACAGGCAGGGGGAGCAGCAGAGGGAGAGGGAGAAGCAGGCTCCCTGCTGACGCAGGTCTTGATCCCAGGATCCGGGATCATGACCTGAGCTGAAGGCAGACGCCCTACTGACTGAGCCACCCAGGTACCCCCAGCAACAAGTTTCTTAATAAAATATTCTTAGAGGTCAGTGACCAGGCAGGACTCTTTGGAATGGGCTCTCTAAAAAAAACAAAAACAGAAATAAAAAGTGCAATAAACAAGTATTACCATGAAGCTCAAACTGCCTTCTGTCCCAATAGCACATTCAATTAAATTAACTAAACAAAGTACAAGAAAAATCATAAAGCTATTAGGAATCACATGTCATGCAAAGGCTTCTGTCTTGGCTTTGCAAAGTCATAAACTATGCAACTTGATGCCAAAGAATGTAAAAGTATTAAAAGGGAATTTTGTTGTAATTGTTTTTGTTGTATATGGAGTTCACGTTTTCACTTTTTCATGGTGAAACTTCAACATACTTTAAGCTGAAATAAGTTTTGTTTTCTTTTAGCCACGGTCTGAAAAAGTTCTTTTCTTGTCGTGGAATTGCAATTGCAGTTGAATATTTTTGGAAGCTTGGCAACAGAAACATCACTGTATTTGTCCCACAGTGGAGAACAAGACGTGATCCTAATGTCACAGGTGAGGCAAACTGATCCTTTCAGATTTCTCCTTTTCTGGATGTTTAATGAGTTGGCTTATAATTGCAACACATATTACTTGAGCAGAGCCATGTGCCTTAGGCGGCAGTTTTAAAAGCAAAATGGTAAATCTTTTGCACCCGGTAGAACATAAGTTGGAGTGTGTTACAGCATAAGAAGTACTCGGGGGAAGGATGGAAAGGTAACACATAGTTGTTTATATGGAAAGTTATGTTAGAGTTCATTATACATTACGAAAATTTTCCTGACTTTCCAAAAAGTAGGTTAAATCTGTCTTTCCATTAGTCTGGGCTTCTGCCTCATTAGTCTTTTCTAAAATGGTCACTTGATAAATTTGGGAACCCCCATATAGAGTGGGTTTTGAGCAGTCTGTTTAATAGCTTAATATAAATTATGTCTGTTAATCGTGCGGTACTGCATGATTGACTGCAGGCCACATATGAGAGCTTTGAACTTAGCGCATCGTGCAGTCGTCCAAAGAACCGTAAGGTTGTTTCTTAGGTCACAGTAGGAGGAGTGGTGAGACTGTACCAGGCAGCTTAGCACAGCAGCCGGCCTAGACACAAAAGGTAGTGTGGGAGGAGGAGGGTGAGTTCAGAGCTCACCCAGAACTTAAACAGGAAGTGAAACTTACTCACTGTTGAGGTGGAAATGGTAAGACCACACATTTCTCAAGTATCCCAACTTCCCTCATTTTGGAGAGCGAATTTATCTTTTTTTTTTTTTAAGATTTTATTTATTTATTTGACAGAGAGAGACAGCGAGAGAGGGAACACAAGCAGGGGGAGTGGGAGAGGGAGAAGCAGGCTTCCCGCAGAGCAGGGAGCCCGATGTGGGGCTCGATCCCAGGACCCTGGGATCATGACTTGAGCTGAAGGCAGGTCCTTAATGACTGAGCCACCCAGGCGCCCCTGGAGAGCGTATTTGTCTTAACCGAGGGTGCTTGAGGACTGAGGCAGAGCCACTAATTTTTGCAGTAGGATCTTTGAGAGGGTCTTGTGATCCCTCCTGTGAGCCCTCCATGCTGTGCATCTCTAGGACAGTAAAACACTGGGGCGGCGGGGGGGGGAGGGGGGGCTCAGTCTAAGCCAGTGGTGAGTACCGTTGCAGGGGATACTCTCTTACCCTGAGCATTTAGCTGCTTTTTGCCCATTGACAGGTTTTCTGAAGTTTGGCTTTGACCCTCTTTTCTTCTCTGTCATGACCCACTCCCATGAAAATCAGTATAGGTTCATGCAGATAACAGAGAGGTTGGATACAGTGCCAGCTAGAGGGATATTTTGACATACTCTTGGAATGGGGTCCACACAGGCCTTCCTTGGGATGGGGCAGAGCTGAGTGCCCCTGCCACTTCCTCTGTTTCCTGCCCCACCCCCACCCTCTTTCTGGGACTTGTGTCTTCAGTCTCTCTGCCCTACTGCTTGTGATGTGAGTGTGAAAACGTTCTGGATGGTAGAGTTCATTAAATACAGGTTTATGGCTTACCCTTAATTTCAGGAGCAAATGAGTTGAACTTTTTTATATTTAAAAAAATAGCTAAGATCAGTTTTTATGTTGTATTTGCCTTAGTATGTATGTTGCTTGATTTTTTTTTTTTTTTCTTCCCAATGAGTTAGTCTTCCTGAGTCAGTAAAGGTTTTCCTAACTCTCCAAGTGAAACATTTGGGGGTACTTTTATTTATTTAAACATCTGGGAGGATAGCCTCTTTCTGAATGTGTATTCAACTTATTCCATGAACAGAACAGCACTTCTTAACCCAGCTCCAGGAGCTTGGAATATTATCTTTAACTCCTGCCCGGATGGTCTTTGGAGAAAGAATTGCTTCTCATGATGACAGGTATGAAAGGCTGTTTTCCTTCCTGAGGTGGGTGCGGGGTGCTGAGGAGCCCACCACCTGCTCCATTAGACAGTTTGTGGTGCTCCTGGATCCCCATGCATAAAGGGCTTAATAGATCAAGGGGTTTGAGAATTTTAATATTTATGGTCACTAAGGTTATATACTCAGTGGGTTATTTTTTTGCTATATGGGTTTAGGAACGTTACCTAAAATCTGTTTGGTTAGAATGTTTGTTTATTTGTTTGTTTCTTAGTAAAACATGACTGAGAATCCATAAGTAAAGCAGACATTGAGTTCTCTTTTTTGATGCATAAAAGTAATGTTCAAGTAAAGTTTGTCTTGTCTTAGTGTGGCAGCCTCAAGAATGCTTTTCAAACATCTATCTCCTCCTGGTTGATTTTGGCCAGTGACTTAGTTTGTTACTGTCATACCTGAGCCCTCAGTATTTCTTCCACGTAATAAAAGATGGTCTCAGCTGACCCAGAGTGTGATAGGAGTAAGCTGCATTTCTTAGGTTGGTGTGTCACTCAGAAAGCAGGTGTTAGTGCATTGGAGACAGTAGGCTTTAATCTGCACCTTTTACATTTTTTTCTAAAAGCTTTACTGAGCACCAACCAAGTGCAATGCACAGAGCTAGGCTCTGGGAACACACATGATTCAGACACATTCCCTGCTGTAAGGAGTTTGTGATCTAAAGAAGAAGGCACACAAATAAATAATAGGGGGAGTTCTGTTGTGATTGAATAAGGGAAGGTCCTGAGTATGACCAGCGGCATGACAGCCAGTTTTTCAAACCCTTCTCTTTGGAGGGAAGCCAGTAGTAGCAACCCTACCAGTATCTGAGAACCTAAGTAGTGGTCACTTTTTCTTTCCACTCCTGCATTCACCCCCTTTATGGTGTTCTGGCCTGAAGCTCTTAGAATGTGCTGGTGGTTTTGCCTCAGTATTCCGCCAAAATGGTCCCCCCACACTGAAGACAGTGCTTTTGGCTTATAACCCAAACTAGTGAGTGATAGATGAGTGAAAGATGAAAAGAGGGGCCTGGGTTGGGGGGGGCAGATTTGGGATGACAGACATTCCTTCAGCAAAAGGTCCACAGGGCCTTCTCCTTGCCAGCCCCTTGCCCTTCTCCAGGCTGGAATGAGAGATCAGATCAGATGGGGAGAATCAGAGGTGATGTGAGAGAAGAGCGTGAGAGGAAGTGGAAGGAGAACAGCACGTCAGGGTGGGGCAGGGCTGAGGAAGTACTGGGAGACCAGTCCCAGTCCTCTCTGTGATACTGGCCTCAGACCCTGCAGTACTCGGGTGGAGGGGCAGGAGGGCTGCTGGGTTTGAGAAGAACCTTCAGATCTCTTAACACTATAGCTGCACACCTGCAGAATTTCAAGGCATGTGCAAGTATGCAGACTAAATAAGCTTGTGCTTAATTTATATGACTCTGGGGTTTTAGCAGACCTGGATCTATGTCTTGATTCACAGTACACGCACTCAGAATACCTTACTATTTTTGTTAGTACCTCTGAGCAAACCTCACCACTTACAAGTCATGCCAGCTGGGAATAGTTTATAAAATATTCATTAATAAATCAAAACGTTAATTCATACTTTCCAAGGCATCCTAAGACCTCTGAAACTAATGAGGCTTGTTTTTTAATTCCTTTGAAGTATTCACTATCACTAATAAAAGCAGTTGTTTGCACCTTCGATTCTAGTGATTCTCTTAATGTATTGTTTTGTTGTCTTTGTCTACTTTGCCTTAGACAAATGCAGTCACCCTAAGGGAGAAAACTCAACATTATTATCCTCACAAATCTCTCATTAAGAGGGTTTGAGCGTGAATAATCTCCAGCGATGAACTAGAATTGTCAGTATTGAATTCTTACCCTTCCGTATCACCAGTGCAGCTTCTCATAAATGGCATTCGAGTGGATCTATAACTGGGGCTAAACAGAATGATAGTTCTAGACATCTCAAGTCCGAGCCAAAGATGTGAACCTGTGGGTTTTTGTTTTTGTTTTTTGTTGCAAGGCTGACTGTACCAAGCAGCTAATCTTAGAACCAGAGTACTGTAGCTTAGCAACAAAACTTGAATAGTGATTTTACAGGCTTGTCAACTTGAATTTATTCTCGACTTTAGTCCTCATGCATCATCTGATGACCACTATCTATGATAATACAACTTTTCTAGGAAAATGTGTAAATTGTGGTTGAGATCATTTTTAAAAACAGAATATTGTATAAAAACCAAACCTTCATTTATAATCACTAATAATTTCAGAGGTATTCAGTATTTCAGATTGATCTTCAGCTGACAAGGGCTACATCTTAACTAGCCATAGTTAAATTCTTTGGTGATTTTCCTGTGAAGAGGAAATCCTTCTGTTTTCTTATAACATAGCTTCTGTAAGCCAGGAATGCCTGCTTGCCCATTTTAACCTCTTATATTACTATAGGTTTCTACTACACTTAGCGGACAAAACTGGTGGCATAATTGTAACAAATGATAACTTCAGAGAATTTGTGACTGAGTCACTCTCTTGGAGAGAAATTATTACAAAAAGGTAATATTTTCTTCTTTGTCTTTGGCTAAGTGTTTTTTGTTGTTTATTGTTTGGTTTTGTTTGGTGTTCACCTTGGCCCTGCAGAAAGCAGTATAGGGAACCAAAGTATCATAAGACCGTCCTCCCCGTCCAAGACTATGGCTGGCCCCTCTAGGTAAGTGGGGGGGTCCCAGTACAAAGCTGCAAAACCAGTGGGTGATGTATGGGCATGCTGTAGTGGCTGCAGGGTGTCTTCGAGAGATCCTGTGTTCCCTGACAGGAGGCAAGAGGCACATGTTTATGACGTAGTTAACTCTTGTTAACAGTGTAGTGGAGCAGAAATTGCCTCCTAACTTGGCTTTGCCCTGATGCCAGGGGAGACTTTGGCAACTCACTAGGCATCCGTGCTTGATTCAGCCATGAAATACGAAGGGTGGGTTTAATGACAGCACTGTGATTCCAGTAAGCGGATGGAACCAAAATCAACCTGCTGATTGAGTCCCAGTCCACTTCTTGGGAGTGGGAAGAGTATTTGTGCTTTTCAATCTGTGATGCTTTTCTTGACCGTTTACCATCATAGTTTAATCATATATATTGAAAACGTGTTTGAATATCATCCAGAATAGTCAACAGTTGAGCATTCACAGATGTGTTTTATTTGTGATGATACTCTGAATGTGTCCACCTGCCTGAAGATCAGTGAACACTGGCTTCCAGGACTTCTTGTTAACAAGCATCATCTGATCAAGTTACCTAACAGCAACAGTCTGTGATGGCGCCAGGGAGGACTGTATGCCACAAATCTAAAAACAACTCAGCATACCTCGAGCTGTGTATAAGTAGTATGTAACAGGTATAACTGGATATTTACCTCTCTTGGGGTTCAGAGTTGCCCCTTGTCTGATACTTGTACTTTGCTAAATCATTAGAGGATTTTAGAAAATAATTCTTTGCTGTAAGTGCCCAGGTGTGAGTTAATGACTCTGTGCATTTTGACTCACATGCTGTTAATAAGCTGTTGGTGAGAGCTGAACTGAGAATTGGTCTTTGACCTTCTGGGCACAGTTAACAAGCCATTAATCTTCTAGGACATGTTTCTGTTGGATCTTTGCCCTGGACTCATTGTCAGTATTTATTGGACACTCATCTGTGTATGAAAGGTCTAAATGCAGTCAGGACTCATGTTTCTATACCAACCCATTGCTTTCAGAACTCACAAAACAAGGCAGAAACCAAGGTCTAGACAACAAAGGGTGGGTTGTCCTGAAGCACTTGACCTTTTTTTTTTTTTTACATCTTGCCCATATTTACTAAATCATGCTGAACTGATCTCAGATTTTCTGTCCTCATAGATCATATTGTTGTTTTAAGAGGTTTTCTTCAGTGGGTTTGCCTGTAGACACAACTATTCAAAACAAAAATAAAACCTTTGTTGAGCCCCTGTTGTGTCCTAAGCTGACAGTCTTTAAATCTTGTTTTCAAAGTTGTATTAGGAGAAGCTGCTTCCTAAGCCCAGATAAAAAAAAATCTGTAAGTCTCAATAAGAAATGTGAGGGCCAACTGATAAAAGTTTCCTACTTTATTGAATTTGTATCCAAGAGAGAAATTCAGATGGTTTAACTTGGATGTTGTTTTTTTCCGTTAGGCAATTAAGCAGCCTTATAATTTTATAGGTGACTGTTGCCCTGGAATTAGGTGGCCACTGCTGCTTTGTTCTCAGTTCCTGCAACAATAAAAGCTTCATCATTTCTCCAGCATTGTAATCATACTCTGTGTTGTAGATTGCTTCAGTATACCTTCGTTGGGGACATATTTATGGTTCCTGATGACCCTCTGGGAAGAAGCGGACCTCGATTAGAAGACTTTCTTCGGAAGGAAGTCTTCCTTAGGTATTTGCTTTTTCACATTGTTTTGTATTTACAGACTTGTTTCAGGTCTTTGTGCTTTAGTGTAAGTGATGTCTCTGAAGGACTAAAGATGGCACTTTTTTAAAATTTTTATTAGCCTTAGACTTAGTGCTGGTGTAATATATTTGAAAACTAATCAAGCACGCACCTTAAAGACCAGATCTTCATTTGTGGTCCTTTTGGTTTTAATCCTAGGAGAGGATGGGAGCCAAACTTTCTGTAGGTCTAAAAAATAAGCAGATTTTGCTGGCTCTCACTTATTAGCATATGCCACTTAGGTTCGTTTTGTACATGTGAATATCCTTCTATATTCATTTTCCAAAATCATTTGCTTTTTTAATTTGTTATGCTCCTATTAATTTACTTCCTATTCAGGAATCACTACCTGGGGAACTGACTCTTTATCTCCACTGAATGGAGAAGCCACTATTTCATATTCATCTGAAATTGATTTGATAGTTTAGGTTTTCTTTGTTGTAGTTTGGGTTTTTGTTTTGTTTTTTTAAAGATATGTTGCTAGTGGTTGTTTCTGTTTTCAGAATTCTTGGGTAATGGACATTGTTAACTAGAGTATCTGTGTGCCCAGCTGGCAGACAGTATGACCCAGTGACAGCTGACCTGTTTTATTTATAACCGGATCCCTTCGGGGTTCTAGGTTTGGATTTGGGGGTAGTTCACACAGAGGTACTTCTACAGAGGAGACCAGCGAGATTTCAGCTCCCTGGTCTTAGAAATCATTTCTTAAAGACCTGGTGCCTGTGTGTAAGCATCAAGGCCCATGGGTCAGACTTAATGGAAAGAGAGTTTTCTGGCTCCTTCCACACCTCAGCAGCCTGGCAGCAGGGTCCATCCTGCCTGCACACCTAATCTCTCTTTACAATGTGTTAACTAATTGAGTAAGAAGTTAATAATAACCCCTCACAGAGGGTCTAACTTCGGAATTCCAGTTAGTTAAGCTTTTGAAGTTGGGAAAAGTGTTCAGCCAGCCCATTTCTCGCCTGCAAGTCCAAGTCACCTGGGAAGCTTCTTACCGAGACACATGCCCTTTACACACACACCCACACCCATGAGCATTATAGGTTGTGGGCGCCAGCACCTCTCCCAGACACATGCCCTTTAAACATA
>NW_027397118.1:7072487-7133938 GCF_003265705.2 Callorhinus ursinus
AGGTTGTGGGCACCAGCACCTTGCCCAGACCGGGGGGCCTGCGGAACCAGAAATGGCTCCTCTCCCCAAAGGAGTCCCTTCTTCTAAGCCCTCCCAGCCGGGGCCCCACACAGAATTCGAGTCTCCAGAAGAGTGAGACCCTGTTATCTGTGTCTCTTGAAAGCTCCCAGGTGATTCTGGCAAACCCAGGCTTAGGGCCAACAGTTGGCTGGGGTCAGTTCTCGGAGCTACGGACCTGGGAGGGTGGGGTAGCTGGTGGAGAGCTATCACTCCCCATCATGACCAGTTGGGAGGTGGTGTAGGCACCAGCCCCGTGGACCCCTCTGTGGGCAGCTTGCCTTCAGAAGCCGTGGAGCAGCACAGCCTCAAGGTCACCAGCAGATCATTTTTGACAGGTTTCTCATTTGTCTTATAACCCAACTCACCAGACTCACTCTATTCACAGAGATATGCAGCCCCTACTCAATGCCTTGCCAAATGTGGGCATGTTTGACCCCAGCTTCAGAGTCCCTGGCACCCAGGCAGCCAGCACCAGTCACCAGCCTCCAGCCCGGATTCAGGGCACTCCACCCAGCCACTGGCTTCCTCAGCAGCCCCGCTTTCCAGTTCTGCCGAACCTTCCCAGTATGCAGCAGAGCGTGCCCATGCCGGCACAGAGGTCCCCTGCGGAAACAAGCGAGCTGAGGGAAGCCCTTCTGAAGATCTTCCCTGACTCTGAGCAAAGACTGAAAATCGACCAGATCCTTGTGGCCCATCCATACATGAAAGACCTGAACGCACTGTCTGCCATGGTGTTGGACTGAAGGTCACACTTTAGCTTGTGTCTGCACGTGGCAGCAGGAAGCGACATAATGTGAAGAAACCAATTTCCCAGTGGAAATTCTGTTGTAGTGTATAGAAAAGAAAACAGATGTTTTGTGTATAAAAAAATCTGGGTTTTCAAAACCAGCTTTTTCTATATATAAATTATGCTGCTATTACAGATTTAACATTTTCTGTAAAAGGAAAGTACATTTTCTGCCTGTTCAGAACTGTTTAATAGCAGTTACTCTTGAGTGTATTTACATTTTTATGTTTTTTAAACTATTTTCCTTAAAGCTGAAAATATTGACAAACGGATATGATTAGCCTTTCTAAATAAAAAAAAAAGTTGCTTTTTTAGGGAAAGCAAGATCTCTTAAAGTATATTTTCTTGAGATGACTGTGTAACGTCCACTAACATGAAGTGTGCTCACCACTCCCCAGCCTCCTCTGCCCTCATGCCTGGAATCAGAGTCAGAGGAATAGGCTTTGCTCCTATGGGTCTTTTACTGGAGA
The DNA here is from genome assembly GCF_003265705.2 of Callorhinus ursinus. Lineage (NCBI taxonomy): Eukaryota > Metazoa > Chordata > Mammalia > Carnivora > Otariidae > Callorhinus > Callorhinus ursinus. Next base: position 7,073,805 of record NW_027397118.1, read on the forward strand.
CATTTGTGAGAGGGGGCAGGTGGTGCCACTAGATGGCACCTGTGCCTAGCCATTGTGAATGACCAGGGCTCAGACTCCCAGAATGTCAGGGCAAGAAGAAATTCTAGAACTCCTGCAGTCCCACCCTACTTCCCCTCCCACCCTGCAGAAGAGGGAACTGAGGCTCAGCATGCTCGCGTCCACACACGCCCAGGTCCACAGCTGTGGAGCAGCTGGGCAGGAACCAGACTCCTCATCCAGTGCTCTGACACGTTCACCAGGCTAAGGCCTTGCTATACCTGGCCTGACTCTAGAAGTCACGTCTTAGCCTCTGAAAATAATAGCGGGATGTGAGGAAGATCCGTGAAGAGCCCCGTTGTTACCATAATTTTATGTCCACAACCTCCATGCGAAGTTTGTGCAGCTTTGCCAAAAAGTGGTTTTCTATTCTCAAGAATGACTCAAGCCAATAAATAGCATTAGTAGCTGCCGTGGGGGCTCAGCCCCTTATTTATTTTTCCTGTGTTTGTCTTTTTAGTGTTCTCCGCAGCCGTCCTTCCAGTGAGTCTATCTCAGCATTGGTATCTTGGTATTGTGTTTTCAGTGTTGCTCAAATTCTGTGTCAGTGAAGTTCTTTTCCTGGGTAATTATACTTAACATCTTTACTGTTCTCTGGACTTTCAAAGGGCTTTGTATTTTCTACCTGTTCTCTTCCCAGGCTGCTCACTGGCAGTTTCGTGTCTGCCCTGGGGGTCGTGCCCCTCCCAGCCCCCAGAACAGCTGCTGAGGACTCGGGGCTGGTCTGTTCTTCACGGTGAAGGGACTTTGTTGGCCGCGAGCAGAGCTGGTGGCTTCCCAGGAGGCTCCCTCCCAGTGTGTACGACCCCTGCTTCCCTCGGGATGAATCCAGAGTCCTCCAGGTGGTTGGACTTGCATTTCAATCATGTTTTCTCTCCCGATGCCTTTAAGATGCCTCCTAACGAGGAACCGGTTGTCAGCTGCCGCTTTGGGGCAGGTGGCCAGAGTCACCCACCCAGCTGTGGATGTGGAGGTAGGAGACTTGAGGTGGGTAGGAAGTGACTCAATCGCAGCCCCTGTGCCTCGGCTTCAGAACTGGTGGTTTGTAAAAGTGTGGCAGACGTGTGAGGGCTAGGGCTGTCTCGCAGTGACTCTGATCTTCTGGGTTGAGGTTTGGTCTGACAGCCTTGCCAATCCAGTATTTCTCCTATTTGCAGAGAAGGACCCAGCAGTAAACCTTGCTGGCCCAGGCTTAGCCACACAGGTCTTCCTGGAAGGGGACTGGGCCTCCAGTGATGCCAAGTGGGACTGGCTAGGCCGGGGTTCCAGAGTTTTCCTGGGCTCTAAAAGTGACTTGACCCTTGACCTTTGGGTTATCTAAGCCTCTGTATTCTTAGTATTGTTTCTGAGGGCTCTACCTGCCCCTTTCCTCTTTCTAGGGTATGGGAAGGAAGGATGCAGGAAATTAAGGAAGGATGCAGGAAATTAAGTGGGTTAATTCCTTCCCTTGATAAATTACAACATAACAAAAGTCACAGCTCTTTCTGAAACTTGAAAATTAAAAATTCCATTTTCAAACCATTAAAAAGAGTCATTACTTGTTCTCAGCCTTCTCTTAATACTAGGCTCAGTGTTGACGCTACTCAAATGTTTCTTCCTGGTCTGCCCCCAGCAGTCGATTTCTGAACCACCTTGGTGATGTTGGCAGCAATGCGCCTCCTCCTGCAACTCCTCGGGCGTTCGTGTGTCGTGGCTCTGCTTCCTGCGCTCCCTGGCATTCCTAGAAGGAGGGGGCCAGGCAGGGAGTGCCACCTCGTTCAGTAGGCAAGCGGGTGTCTGCTCCTCAGAGGTGGTCCGGGGTTAGAGAATTAAGGAGATGGTGATACAGGCCTGCCTTCTGCCCCAGGCCCTGGCTGCCTTCTCTGGGGGGGGGGGAAAGAACCTTGTTTAACCTTTCTGTCCAGTAGCCTGTGTTTGAGACCCTGTAGGCTGCGGGCAAGAAGACAGGGGGAAGGCCTCTTAGCCATCCTGGGTGGCGGCTCGGCTTGTCTGGCAGGCTCAGCTGTGGCTTGGCAGAGTCGTCAGGGACTCAGGCCTGTTGCAGCTTTTCGTTTCTGAGAGGAGGCCTGGGGTCTTGCTTCCTTAGGCTTGTTGTGGCCCTTGTGGAATCCGATTCACGGAGAAACCCGTGCTCCCAAGCACCCTCCTCCATCACAGGAAATGCCCCAGGCCCTGGCCCCCCCCCTGAGTCTGGGCCTGGGCAGGCACCGTTCTCCCTCAGCTCCCAGCCTGGCACCTCCGAGCTGTGGCCTTCCTACTTGCAGCTCTCCACCGGCACTGCCATGCCCTCTCCTGCCCCCCTTCCTGTGTCCCTGTCCTCTCCTAACCATGGTCTGTTCCGTTGGCCCCGCGGCCTCGCGCCGTGTGTTTCTTAATGATCGACCTCTCTGTTACTCCCCGTTATCACAGTTCAGACCCTAACAGAACATCAGCTGATTTCTCCTAAGAACCGTGTCCATGCGTTGCTGCTCTCCCTCACCTTCCCACTCTTGTTTTGCAAACTTGGCCTTCATCCCACCACTTGGAAATAGTCTAGAAGTCACCGGGGACCACGGAATTGCTAAATTCAGAGGTCGCGTCCACACTCAGTGACCAGACTATTTTGATATTGTTGCCCTTATTTTGCCCATTTTCTGAGATTTCCCTCCCAAATGTTCTTCATTCCTTTCTCTTCTTTTACTGGAAGGCCAATCTGATTTTCTTTCTTGACAGGTGGTTCTCAAACTTTGGGCCAGCCATGGAACTCATGGTGGGGAGGGCAGCTCTTACTAAAAATTGCGATTACTGGGCACAGCCCGCAGAGCTGTTTATTTGGTGGCCCTGGAACAAAGCGTGGAAATTAGAGACTGCAGCAAGCTCCCTGTTTCCCATGCAGGCTGTCTGGGGACCACATGGTGAGAAAGTGCACTCACCCTTAGGGCTCTAACTCCAGCTTTCGTCCTCCCTAACTTTCCTAGCTCCACGTGTCCCCCCTGGGCAGCGACTTGTAGTCCCACCGCTAGGCCTGCCCTGCAGGAGCGCATTTCTAGCTCAGCTGGGAGCCCTGTGCCGTCCTCAGACTCAGTCCCCAGGCCCTCCGCCTGCATCTGTCCCTCACTCTCCATCCCCACCCCACCCTGCCACAAAGTCCCCTCCATCCACCCCTTTCCGTGGGCTGCGGTCCCTGACCAGTCAGCCCACCTCTCCCTCCCAGACTCCACAGTGCTCCCAGATTTATCTTCCAAAACCACATTGCTGGTCACACCCTCGTCTCTGTTCAGTGATCTTCAGTGCCTCGCGACCAGAGCACCGAGCTCAGCCCTCCCTGAGTAGTACCTGTACCGTCCGCCTCGTGGCCACGTGTGACTGCCCACTTGGAATAGCCCTTCCCCGGATGCTCACTGCAGCCCACACACATTTCCTCAGTTACCTGTGGGCTCCCGCCTCTGCGTGCACCTATTTCCTCAGCTAGAGATGCCCTTTCTCCCAAGTGGCTTCCCCCTCAAAGGCCCAGCCTGCGTCCTGTTTGTACTCTTGCCCATGCTTCTCTGCCCAGAAGCAACCCCATGGCGCTCTGTGACCCACAGCACTTGTGTCTGGCTTTTGGCACTGGCTGCGCCGGCTGGTGTCACCCCAGCTGATTGTGTACTGTGTCTCACCTCCCTTTCTAGACTGTGAGCTCCTCGCGGGCAGGGACCATCTGTGTTCACTCTTTGTATTTCCCATGGCACCTAGCACAGTGCCTTGCACTTAATAGGTGCTCAATAAACGTCTGCTCAATTGAACTGGACGACAGTGCCTTCTTGACTGCGGTATCTGGCAGCCGATAAGACCTTCAGAAGTTACACTGTCGGCATTTGCACCAGGGAATCCACTGCTCCGCTGCTGTAGACTGCGGGTGGGGTGTCTGCCCGGCTTTCCCCTTCCCTCCGAGGCTCCCAACACACATGTGGTCCAGGGTGGGCCCCGGACAGGCTGAGCCAAGCCGTGTGCTCTCACTTCTGCCCGCGAGTGGGCCAGGGGCAGATACCCAGCCCAAGCTAGGCCAGTCAGAGCCACTCCTTGGGCCCTAACCCCCCTGCCGGTGGGTCTGAGGAGTGTCATGCCCAGATCTGTTGGAGGCCATTTCCTGCCATAGGGGGAAGCTGACTATGGTAGAGAGGTAGGAGCATGACAGCGAGATTCCTGGGGAGGGGTGCCAGGCTGCTGTTGTCGTGGGAGCCTGATGGCACCCATGCCCTTCCGCAGCTATCGAGAGACGCATTTCCCTTTGCTTAAGCTAGTTCAAGTTGGGTTTACAACCCTTGAAATCAAGCGTCTTGAGTCAAATGGATATCACAGCCCCTAGACTCAGCAGATTAAATGGGAGAGACTCATATCTTTAGAAAGATCCCAAAGAGTGGTGCAAACAGAACTTAGGAGTGTTCACCCCAGTCAGAAAATGGTGGTAAGAGGCTGACAGTTTCTGATGTGTTTGAAACTTTCCCCTCCACCTCCAGGAGAGCTCCGCCCCCACCTTCAAGCAGGCTGTTTCCTGCAGCCGCTTTTCCTTCTCAACATCCCCACTTCCTCTTGAGGCTGTCTGGAAAATTCCCTAATGTGAATTTCTTTGTTCAGTTCCCCGGCTGGGCAGACACCAGGCCTGTCTGTCCGGAGTCAGACCTTCCCCGTACCTTTCCATGTCCCCAACCGTCAGACAGGCATAGTGGAACCACACATCCTACTCTAGGGGCATTGTGCAGAATAGGTGTGTCATATCCGTGACACGTCCGTGAGGGTGCCTGACACTGGGCCCCATTCAGTGACATTCACAGCCATCACTGTGGCCCTGATCAGCAACCCCTCTAGGATACCCATTACTGTTCACACCCTTGGAGTTCGCCCCACATCTCCTAACCAAAGGTCCAAGAGCTTGTCTTCCAGATTCCGGATGCTCTTCTGTCCCTGCTGACTCTCTGGGAGTGCGGACCACACCTCCCTTAGAGCCTCAACAGGACCATGGAAGTCCAGCTAGAGAGGGCACTGCTCCTAAAAGTTAGGCACCCAGGAGGGCCCCCCAATCTCACCACCAGGGAGGGGAGAGAGGGAAGCGTGGCCACAGGATGCGTGAGTAGGCAGACCCCGACAGCTGGTGCCGAGCACTCACCACGCCTGGTTCTGTCTTGTTACCCTCACCACACTCCTCTGAGGTCTCTGGGAAGAGCCGGAGCACGGGGCTACTGAGAGATCTGCGTGGCCAGGATTTGTCACCTTCCCCAGAGGTGATGTGGCAGCCAGAATGGTGCCTGAGATGGACCCCCTGCCCCCACCCAGGGAACAGAATTGAGGGCCCATGACCTGGGTCTAGGCTGTCAGGCTGCAGAGCAGAGAAGCTGTGGAAGGAAGCTGCCTCCTGCCACCTTCCCGCACAGCGGGGGGTCCCATGCCCAGCACTGTTCCTGTGGGGGCGGCACCAGGAGCACAGTTTCCAAAAGGAAAAGTTGACCAGCATTGTCTGGAGTGAGCCCATGTGTGCATCATACCCACCTTCCTTCCATTTCACTTAGGGCGACGCAGATCAGTAAAAGGACCCTGGATGGGTTTTGAAACCTGAAAGAAGCCTTTTTCACAGCTCCAGTCCTCTGACATTGTGGTTCCAGGGTGGGCGGCAGTGACTGGCAAGCAGGGATTTGCCAGAAACAGGGCAGAAGTGCCCATAGCCAGTGCTGGAGCTGGAAGCCCAGGGGCCCTGGGACTTCTTGACTCAGCCCCTCCCACTGGACTCCAGCACAGACCTCGGACTCCAGCTTTGGGGCTTTCCTTCCCACCCCCGCCCCGGCCCCAGGGAGCTCAGTCGGGCCCCACAGCCTGAAACCCAGTCTGGGGTCAGCCTGGGCTGGCCCTGCCCTTCCCCGTCCTGTTCCCAGAGAGGAGGAGGCCGCCCTGAAGAGAATGCGCTTGTCTGCGCGCCCGTCTCTGGCTCCAGCTTCCGTCTAGAGTTTCACCCACCAAAACAGGCTGCAGGAAGGAGAGGGCCTCCCGCCGCCGGCCAAGGAGCTGCAGCCGCTGCTGGGCTCCCATGCCTTCCCCAGACCAGAGTGGGCTTCTCCCCTTGCCGGCCCAGCACAGTCCACTGGTCCCCTCCAGGATGGGCGGGGCGCCGTGCTTCCTCCCAGTGTGGGGCTCAGGAGCCCGAGGCCCCGCTAGTAAGGGGCCGAGATGGGGCGGGAGTCTCCGACACCCACATCCTTCTCTGCCTGCTTCTGCTTCCCACCCCTTCTGTGATTCCATCTTCTCTGTTCACCAGCAGTCCCCGAGCAGCTGCTGTGTGCAGGGGACAGTGCTGGGGTAGGGGGGACAGCCAGATGGCTCCTTTTCTAATCCCGGCCTGGCCGCGTGGGCTTGGGCCCGGAGCTGGCCCTTCTTGCCATGTGACCTTGAGAAGGTAACTCAGCCTCAAGGTCTGTTTCCTCATCGGAGTGGAGGTGACGTTGCTACCCTTGGAGCTGGTGGTTTGCAGCCCTGGCTGCACATTTGAATCACCTGTAGGGAGAGCTTCTAAAATGCTTGCGGCCAGGCCACACCCCAGACTACGGAGATCTGAATCTCTGTAACTCCCCAGGTGGCCCCAGGGTGCCCTCAAATTGCGAACCAACACCCTCCCGGAGAGTTGCTGCTGTCAGAATGAAACCCTAAGAAACAGGCCTGGCCCCTAGGCGAGTGCTTCTCTTTCCTGACCCCCACTGCTAGGAATGCACCTCGAAGGCCTGGCAGTGCCCCTCACGATGCATGTGGCTCCGGTAAGGCTTCCTCCTCAAGGCCTCATCTTACGTTTGGTGTTTTTCAAACCCAAGACGCTGCTGAGGCAGGACACCCCGGGGAGCACTGAGCCACTGAGTGCTGAATGATACACTGAGCTGTGTATCATTCACTTCTTGGCAGAAGCTGGTTCCGATCACATCCCGGGACAGTTTCTGAAGGAGAACGAAGGGAGGGGCGCCTGGCACCCATGAAGCACGCGAGCTACTCTCCGCCAAATCCATGCCATCCCGCTGTCCATCACGCACAGCCCCAGGGACCCCAGTCACCGTCCAGCAGAGCGCAGAGGGGGCCTGGGAGTCCAGAGGGTTCTGCACACACTGTGGGGAAGGACAGGAATCATCCAGCCTGGGAGAACGCCTATTTCAGGCCGGCTGAAGGAGGCCAGCTGGCTTGGGTTCCCATGACCATCAGCCATTAGGTGAGGCAAGACTCAACTCTGGATCTTAATCCAACGCCGGTTCTCCACTGCCTCCCTGGAACAGTGTTTTCCAGTGACACCTGTAGGTGCACCCCCAGCCCAGGAGCATTGGCATGGAGGACCAGCCTGAGCACCGAGTGCACAGGGAGGCTCCCCTGAGGTGGGGATGCTGGATAATGACTGCCCGACTCCCCTGGTTCCTCGGTCCCAGATCCCCGTCCCTGGGAGGGCACCCGGGAGAGCTGCTGGGAAGAGAGGCCTTCCTCCACCACAGAGATGGCCTCGGCAGAGGTGACGGTCTCCCTCCGATGTTCCAGCACCCAGGCCTGGGTCCGTCTGCTGCCCTGAGGCTTGTTTCAACTGAAACAAGCAAAGCTAGGGCTTTGCATCGCCACGTCACTGTTACCATAATCACCAGGAAACTCTGCATGATGGGGCCAGGGCCTGTGCCTGAGAACCAGCCCCAGCAGCAAGTGACTCTACGACACAAGCCCCTTTCCAGACTGGAAATCAGGCCCCTTCTGTTTGGTCTTTTCAGGTGTCCCTCACAGTTACCCCAAGTCCCAGCCAGGGCTGCTCACTGGCCCCTTACTAGGACCAAGCTCCACCGCAGCCGGTGGGTAGAGTGGTTAACCCATCTTGCATGTGTAGAAACTGAGGCCGAGCCATTCTGTGACCTGCAGAGCCAAGACTCGAAGCCAAGCCTCTACACTCGGTCCCTCCCGCGATGGGTCGTGTCCACCAGCTCATCCACCGACGTCAGGCTCTAGTCAGACCTGCCAGATTCTGAATTTCTGGTGGGAGGAGGGCTGAGGGCTGTGGGGCCAGAGAGCAGCAGTGTGAGTGGGGTGACTGGAAGACAGCCAGCGGGGACAGGGGAGCTGTGAATGGGGAGGAGTGTCCCTGTCAGAGGAAACAGCACACGGAAAGGGAGGCCAGGCGGAGGGACTCAGGAGAAGGTCAGGGAGGACGGTCTGGCCCTCCGTTTCTAGCCTCCTTGAGGGGCCAGCACCAAGGGGCCGGCCAGTCCTGTCACTTGAGACCAAAATTCCATGCCCTTCCCTGGTATCAAGAAAATGCCCCCCCCCATCCCTTTCCCCCAGTGGGTCTGCTTCTGTGCAGCGGACCTGGCTTCCCTACTTCTCTGTGCTTGCAGCAAAAGTGGCCATGCCCAACCTCCTTGGCCTCACTGTTCCAGACTCGGCACCAGGACCAACTATGATCACCATGTACCACTCCCACGTTACAGGAGGTAGACTCGGAGGAGTCAGCTCGTATCAAGACGTCCACTCCTAGCCAACCAGCAATGGCCCAGGAGTGCAGGAGCAGGCCACAAAATGACAACAATCACAGCTTGCATGTATGATCTCCTAGTACGTGCCCAGTAGTACTGTGGGAAACGAGGTACACACTAGCGGACTCTCGCTGAACCGACGTAACAACCGTTTGCTGTTACAAGGGTCACCCCTGCTCCGAGTCCAGAACTGCCAAGTCCCACAGCTCGGCGGGGCCGCCCAAGACTGGGGCTGCTCCAGCTTTAAGCAAGACAGGTGCACCACAAGCTGTGACGAGGCCCCAGGGAGGTAAGACACTGAGATGATGAGAGGTGACAGCTGGGTTCTCCAGGAGCAAGGAGCTGATGGCCCAAGAGCCAGGTGAGGCACCAAGGAGGTGCCTAAGAGCAGAGTTTCGCAGGGATATTTGGGGAAGTGGTTTACCAAAGAAGGTTCTCAGGAGGGAGAAGGAGGGAAGCAGGAGGGGCCAGGGACAAAGCTAAGCAAGGACACAGTCTCAGCAGAGGTGCTTTCCCTGACCCCCCAGGAGGCCGTGGGGCATTAGAGGCACTGGAGTTAGCCCACCCCTTGCCACAGCTGTGCAGCGTGATGGTCAGTCACGGAGTGCAGCCGTCCACACAGGCAGCTCCGCTGCAGGCATCAGCCAGCACTTGCAGCCACAGGTGGACACGCCAGCCCGCCACGGGGCATGGCTGTGGCACCACCGCATCCCTTTGAAAGTAGCCCCAGCAGCTCTCGGCGCCCATGTGGTCATGATGTCTGGGAGGGCGTTCCAAGGGACGTCAGTGGGACAAACTCCTGCAACTGGTCCCGAGGCCGTACCTGGCTCTCATCATCTCCCTTCCGCATGATCCATGCTGAATTCTCATACCCCTGCTCACCTAGGTGGCTTGTCTGCAGGGGGACCCAGACCCTCATCCCCGCATGGCAGGTCAAAGTGGATCTGGGCGCTAAACGTGTGGCTCCTTCCCCCTGGGATGTGGCAGAAGTCCCCTCTGCTCTTGATGGGCAGGGCGTCCCTGCCACTGTGCCTGCAAGCCTCTGGGCACACAGGGCCCAAAGTGACCATATGGCGGCCATAGCCTGAAGTCAATAAGGCTCATACTGTGTCCCAGATGGAAGCACCACCCCCCCCCCCCCGTGGGAGCCAGGACCTCCAGATTCAAGAGTGGGAAGTTGCGAGGACAGGAAGCCCTGAGTTCTCAAGTGCTCACTGGAAGGAACGGGGCCATAACAACTTCCATCCCTTGGCTCCCAGACCCGTCTCCTCTACCTGTGGAGTAGCTGTTGCTTCAAGGAGTATACTGCATCCTATACAGGACAGCTCCCCGTCCTGGCGGGTGACATCACCAAGCTAGCACCTCCCCTGCGCTCTTAAGAGACCATTCCACTGCACTGTGAGGATGAAGCTTCTGGTCAGGCAGAAGGGCAGGACAGTGGCTGCCATGGGCATGTGCTCCCTGCTGCTCCTTCTTTGCTGCCAAATGAGTCCCTTGGCCTGCAGGAGGTCTTTGCTGAGGGATCTCTGACCCTGGGACAGTGGTGCTGGCTGAGACCCCACGGGCAGGGAAGACAGACCCTCACCTCCCCCAGCGCAGTCTGCGTGGGAGCAGACACCCGAGACAATCTAATTCTCCCCGAGTCTAATCTCTCTTAGACCTGAAAAGGGTCTCTTTGATGTTTTAAATGGGGGAAAGAAGGAACAAAACCAGGTTTAATCTCTGACAAGGCACTCTGCTACGCATGATATTTGGGAACACGATTTAAACCAACCAGGCCAGGGCCAGGGTGTATCCCCAGTAAATGGGGCAACTTTCCTCTTGGAAAGACATGGTGCCTCTGTCTTCCAAGCACTGGGCCAGAGTCTAGGCACCAGTCCTGGTTCTGGCTCTGACCAGGTTTCACAGAGTTTCCTTGGAGGAACCCTGCCCCTCCCTGGGCCTGCGTCCCCATCGCAGGATGAGGGGTGGAGGGCTGACCTCTGAAATCTCTTCCATCTCCAACCTTTCCTGTTTCTTGGAAACTTTTTTTCTTATCCAGAGCAGAGGAGGCCAAGAACAGGAAGAATAAGGTGAGGCTTCCTTAGAAAACAAACCAGAAGTTTCTTACAAAGTGAGATGCATACCTACCCTATGACTCAGGAATTCCACTCCTAGGTAATTACCAAAGTGGATGAACACATATATCCACAAAAAGACTTGTACAAGAACATTTACAGCAGCCTTATTTCTAATAGCAACCTGGAAGTAACCCAAGTACCCAAGAGGTAAATGGATAAACTAATTGTGGAACGTTCATATGATGGAATTACTCAGCGGGTACTCAGACCACACTATTCTGACTCTACAGACAGACACAACACCATGGACAGATGGGTGAAAAAAGCCAGACATGAGTACACACTGTATGATTCCATTTATATGAAATTCTAGAACAGGCAAAACTGCTCTATGGGAATGGCAATCAGAAAGCAGTGGGTAAGGGGAGAAGACAGAGGAAACTTTGTGGGCTGATGGAAATGTCCTGTATCTTTTTTTTTTTTTAAAGATTTTATTTATTTATTTATTTGAGAGAGAGAATGAGAGAGAAAGAGAGAGCATGAGAGGGGGAAGGGTCAGAGGGAGAAGCAGACTCCCCACTGAGCGGGGAGCCCGACGCGGGACTCGATCCCGGGACTCCAGGGTCATGACCTGAGCCGAAGGCAGTCGCTTAACCAACTGAGCCACCCAGGCGCCCCTGTCCTGTATCTTCTTTGAGTTCTGGTTATATAGGTGATATAGGTGTATACAAACTGTCAGAACATAGAGTGAAAAATTAGGATCTGTGCATTTTAATGCATGTACATAATGCCTTAATTTTAAGAAGTTAATTAAAACTAAAAAAGGAAGAGAAGGGAAAGTAGCCACACAGGGAAGCTGGTCTCGGGTTTCCCCCCTCGCCTGTGTCCAGGAAGGCCTCTCAGGGGCTGTGAGTACAGCACTGGGTTCTGAATGATCAGAAGATGTTAACCAGGTGAAAAGTACAAGTGAGAGCATCCTGCCCCAAAAGGCAGAGCAGAGAGAACCTGACACAGGAATTACAAAATTAGGTGTCCAGGAGAGGGCAGGTGATCAACAGCAATGGTGGAAAGGTACAGCATCAGGCACCGAAGTCACTGTAGGTGTGGGGCCTCAGGGGCGCTGAGCATAGAGAGCCCATCTGCATAGAGGGGATTGTTGCCCTGCAGGACTGCAGGCCTAGAGTTGCCCTATCATCCTGCATTTTTTTTAAAGATTTATTTATTTATTTATTTGAGAGAGAGAGCAGGAGTGGGGGGGGGAGGGGAAGAGGGAGAGGAAGAGAATCTCAAGCCGACTTCATGCTGTGCATGGGAGCACAACGTGGGGCTCAATCTCATAACCCTGAGACCATGACCTGAACCAAAATCAAGAGTCAGATGCTTAACTGCCTGAGCCACCCAGGCACAGCACCCCATCATCCTGCTTTTCAAGAAAACCTAGAAATCTGGAGTTTTTAACATATAAACGCAAATCAATTTTTAAATCTTGACTCCAGTTTTTTAAATCATTTCTATAAATTCAAAGCAATCCCAATCAAAATTTCAGCAGGATTTTTTGTAAATTTTGCAAGCTGGTTATAATATTTATACAGAAAAGCAAAGGACCTAGAATATCCAAAAGCAATTTTGAAAAAGAATAACAAAGAAGACTCACAGTACCTGATTTCCAGATTTAGTATAAAGATCAGAATTAGGACATTATATTTTGGCAAAAGGACAAATTCACAGATCAATGAAATGGAAGAGAGCGCGCAGAAATAGGCTCACATATATATAATCCATTATTTTTTTTTTTTGCAAAAGTGCAAAGACAATTCAATGAAGAAAGGATATTCTTTTCAGAAATGGTATGTCCATGTGACAGACCCCCATGACGATGTAAGTCTCTCTCCTTGAGTGTGGCTATTGGTACCTGCCCTCGGCTGCCACCCATGGCGTCCCCTGTTGCTTCTAACCAACGGAGTATGGCAAAGTGATGGAATGTTGCTCCCATGATTGTTATATTTTATAAAAGTCCATCCTGCGAGCACTTGCCCTGGAGACTCTCCTTGCTGGCTTAATGGAATGAGCAGTTATGTTTGGAAAGTCGATGTGACTAGGATCTGCCTCTAGTTTGGCCAGCAAGAAGCCAGGAAGGAATTGAATCCTGCCAACAACTTGGAATGAACTTGGAAGCAGAGTTTTTCCAGTCAAGCCTCCAGATGAGAATGCAGCCCAACCAACACCCAGATGGCAGCCCAGTAAAACCCTAAAAAGATACCCCAGCTAAGCTGTGCCCAGACTCCTGAAAGAAAATATGAGATAATAAAACGTGTGTGTTGTTTTAAGCCACTAAGTTTGTGGCAATTTATGATGCAACATAGAAAAGTAATAAAATCCATAAGCCAAAAACGAATCACCACCAAATGTTATACCATACATAAAATTTAACTCAAAATAGATCATAGGTCTAAATGCAAAACCATAAACCTAATAGGGGGGAAAAAAACTGAACACGGGTATATTTGGACAGGCAGTGGCCAAGATGGGAGCCATAGGGTGAGTGGGAGCAGTGATGGAAAGAGAGCCCAGTGGTGGTCCACTAGGACCTGAGGTCAAAGCAGCCTAAAGTAGCATGGAGGCAGCCACAGCCTCGGCTCCAGGATCTCTGGTAGCATCTCTGTTCCCTCTGGTATCTTGCTCCCAACAGCCCAGTGGCTCTGTATTCTCTAGTCTGGTCCAAACCTGACTGGCTTAGCTAATGCCACCCCCATGGGTCAGAGTCCTTTGCCCCAAGCCCTTCTGAGCAGCTTAGGGTGCCCAGTCCTGGGTCAGTGCTCACCCCAGGTCTAATTCGTTTCTACCCCTGTGCACACTCAGCCATCGCCACCTCCTGGTGGGGCCACATGAGGGACACTATGCAGGTGCAGTGATGGACACATCTGAAAGTTGGCCTGCTCTCTCGGCCTCGACCTCCTCTGCCGCCCACAAGGGCCCAGTGCCTTCCGTGCCCACACTCCACGGTTCCCCGTGGCCCTCCAGTGCCTCCTATGTCATCACAGCTTCAACCACCAGCTCCTGCCGGGCTGCTGGGACTGCAAGCCCAGTCTAGCCGCAACTGCCCTCAAAGCCCCAGCTGAGGAGGCTGGAAAGCAGCTCTGCAAGGACAGGTGTGGGGTGGGTGCAGAAGGCTCCCTGGGAAGTGCAGGGCTCATCTTCTAAGAAAAACCTGCAGGGAAATAGGCAGCACAGCCCCGAGTCACCACGGACGACCGGCGCCAAGGGACCTCTGGGTGGCTTTAAGTTCACAAGTATCTATGTGTGCCAGAGCCGGGCAGGGACCAGGAGCTGGGAATACTTTCAAGTAAGCGAACAGGATGGCTCGTGAACCAAGCGAGGGTCAGCAAGGCCCCCCGCAACATCTGTGCAGGGAGGTGCAAAGGGGCGCTCTTCGAAACCAGAGCTCAGTGGAGGGTGCTGGGCACCAGGATTAAAAGAGAGCTGAGTTCTACGCTGCCTTGGCTGACCCCCAGATCAGTCCCTGGCACAGGCCCCAGCAAGCCCCTCCTGTGTTCTTTCATCTGTGGACAGAGCCACCAGGGACTGTGGGTGGGGACGGGGGGGTGGGGCTGTGACTTCTGGAATGTCCAAAGGACACCAAAGCTGTTTGAAGAATTGCAAAACGTAACTCTCAGTTTCTTTTTGTTCTGCAGTGCCATAAATGTGCCAATGTCTTCAGCAAGTTAGAAAAGTAGAATAAAGAAAACTGGGAATGCGCAGGAAAAGGGCTTCGCCAGGCAGCCGACCAATTTATGCCCAGAAGGGGAGGAGGTGAAAACCTCTGAGGAAAGATGGAGGTCCCGTGCCCCCCCCCACAGCACCTCTGTGGCTTGTCACCAGATGTGGATTGCTATGGTGTTGGGGAGGGAAGGTCCAACTGGGCGGACAATGAAAATGTCTCCAGAGGAAGAAGTTGGGGAGGGTCTATTTGCTTGTTCTGTTGTGCACCCAACAAGTCTTTTCAACTTAATATTCATTTGAGGTGGTTTGAGGATGTCACACTGCCTCACCCTAGGGCCGACCAGGGGCCACCAAGTGCCTAAGTCCTAATGTGACAGGTGACAAAGGTGACCCAAGATATAGGGGGCTCCATCCTGGGAGGCTTCCTAGGGAAGAAACATGTGGGAGTGGTTCTGAAAGGTTGCAGTGACTCTGGGGGTGGGGTATGCAGCAGGACAGGGCACTCCCAGTGGCGGTGGGACCAAAGCCTCTGCAGGAATTAACAAGCTGTGTCCAACGGAATGGGAAGAAACCGAAGGGTCCCCCAGCCAGCAGGAAGGGCTGCCAAGTGGACCAGCATCAGACAGAGAACCAGAGTCTGAAGTTGATCCTGCTCCAGTGGCTATTGGTACCTGCCCTCGGCTGCCACCCATGGCGTGCCCTGCCATCCAGAAGCTCATTGACATCCACAGGGTCTAGCTGGGACTGTCATCCAGGACAGTCTCATGTGGCCTCACTATGTGGCCTGGGCTTCCTCGCAACGTGGTAGCTGAGTTCTAAGGACAAGCATCCCAAAAGAGAAGGAGCAAGGAGGAAGTTATATTGCATTGTTTAGGCTTCAGAAGTCACACAGAGCCACTTTGGCCATTTCCTCCTGGTCAGGGCGGTTATAAAAATCCAGTGCAGCCACGTATAGGAAACCGAGACTCTACCTCCTGAAGAAGAACATCAGTGCCATCTTGTAAGAGCATGGGGGAATGGCATATCAATATTGGTGCAGCTATCTTTGGAAAATAGTGACTACCTCCCAGAAGCAAGCAAAATTTATTCCAGCCTTGAAGGATGAGCTGGAGTTAGCCAGGTTATGGGAAGGAGCATTCCAGGCAGAGAGAACAGCATAGGGAACAACTCTGAGGTGTTCTGCATATCTGAGCACTGAAGAGAAGACCCGTGTTCTTACAACAAGGGTGTGCAGATACCGAAAGTGAGGCTGGAAAGGTAGGCAGGGCCAGAGTGTACAGGGCTCCGGAAGCAAGAGCGGGTTTAAGTGAGCCGAAGGGCACTGTGAAGGCACCAAGTGACTTGATCAAGTGGATATTCTAAAACGCTTAAAGCGCTGCCGTCTGGAAAATGGGTTGGAAGGGGTAAGAGTGCATGAATGAAGAGATGGTTCTGAGAACCCGGGTGCCTGGGAACAGAGGAGAGAGGATGATCCCCTGGCGGGGCCGTGAAGAAGGCAAGGTGGGAGAAGGCGGGGTAGACTGGCAGGTGGTGCAGGCACAGAGCTGCCTCCGAAGGGGAACACGAGCCAATGTGAGCAAAGAGCCGGCCGTGAGATGAACGTGCTGACGTGCTGATGGAACCTTATAAATTACCAAGAACAGGTACAAATCCTCCTGAGGCCCTCAAGGTAAACGCCATGTTTCTTGGCACTTCTAAATGACATGTCTTGGTCCTTCTGAATAAAATACAATCCATTTGGAAACCCTGTTGGCCAAGGTTGCAAAGATCCAATACCAACCATGGTTTCGTGGCTTCTTCCCCCGCCTGGGGTCATCAGAGGACTTCAGGACTCAGCTACGTAGGCCCTAGCAGGCAAGGCCCCGCTTCTCAGCTGGGGTGTCCCATGCTGGAAATCCGGGGTCAGAACGGAGAGACCCATTGGAAGATAGATGTCTCTAGGCCCAGATCCGCCACAGGAGTGTGGTTGGTGCTGCCAAAGACAGGATATCCCAACATCCCTGCCACCCAAGGACCGGCCACTTCTTGGTGCTGAGTCTCTACCATATAGAAAACTGTCGTTTTCCCCAAACTCCAGCTCGTGTTGGGCCCTTCCCTGTTCCTCCTTCAAGGCCCACAGCCCATCCTCTCCCCACCTGAGCTAGCCAGTGCAGTCCTGCCAACGGGCCCCTGTGTTCATAAGCAAAGCCTCGCTGAGATCTGCCTGGAAACGAGCCAAGCCACTCATTTCTTCCTCTGGGCTTAAGGTGAGTCACAGGCCTGACCTCCGCATTCCAGAGTGGGGACGGGGGGAACACTCTGACATTCTGCTTTGTTGACAGCAGTGGAGGGCAGACCCCAGGGACATATTTAAGTAAATCATTCAGTCTCCCCCCCAGTGGTGGGAAGGGATGGCCTGACTTGCCTCTGAGGGCCCCTCCAGCCCTGCTACTCTGACATTCCAGGTGAACAGAGCCACATGCGGCAGCCACCCCTCAGCATCGAGGGAGTCCCCGGCCCCAGGCCTGCCGGGCAGGGCCTGACAGACAGTCCCGCCGACTCCTCCCAAAACTGCCGACAGCCACAGCCCAGGGAGACAACAAAGGCTGCCTTTTCTTGCCTCCCTACATGTGCTTCTAAAACAAAACCCAGCATGCTCTTCACAGCCACCTGGTTGCCCCTCCAGGTCGCCTGATGGATGCCAATGAAACCTTAAGGATCCCGGACCTTCAGGACCTGAATCTGGCTGGAAGCCAAGGGCTGATCTGGAATGTGGATGAAGGGGGTGGGTTTTAAGACCCTAGGTGCTCTAGGTCACCAGGCTCTGACCTGGTGGGAGCCAGGACAACAAGTGGCTTCACCAAAGCTGGGGGAAGTTTCCTAGTTAGAGTTCTGCTCTGGCCTTCCAGCCCAGCCTCGTTGCTAGAACTGACTCGTGGGGCCCTGCGTGGGCTCTGAGGTTCCGAGCGGCCTCTACATTTACAGCCCAAGGTGTCTCTCTTCTCTTGACCCCCCGTCTGTCACTGTCATCCCCCTCTAGGGGACTGCTTTCTCCTGTATGTGCTCCCACGCCATCCTCAACCAAAAGTCATGCTCTCCCCTTCCTGCCGCCGCGTGGGGCCGGGGTCTGGGGCAGGGCCCAGGGCTGGGGCAACGCCAGCAGGCTCAGGCTGTCTTGGGACCAAATGACAACTCTTTACTTATTGAGCACCTACATGTGTCTGATGATCAATAAGAGGAGGGCCACATAGGTCTCACGGAATCCCCATTTCACCAAGGAGGACACCCAGGCTCAGTGGGGCAGGGGGGAGTGTTTTACCCAAGGCCACACAGTCAGGATTCAACTCAGGCCTGTCTGAACCCAAAGGCCACGCACTCTCTCCACGGCACACCCTTCCTTCACTTCCATCCCCACCACTGAACTGTGAACCTTGCAGGGCTTCTCATTTGTCCCCTCCTTAGATGGGACAGGATGGGTGGAAGGAGCTGGAGTCTGTGTGTCTCTTCCCCCAGGTTGGTTAGGTTCTGAGAAAATCCCGAAAATTTCAAGCTCTGGTAAAGCAGCTTCTCCTGGCCTGTTGAGAACAGAGCGCTCTGGCGGATTTCAACATGGTTCCTTTTCCCATCCCTCTGCCAGATGCACGAGGGGATTCTCTTCTCTGACAGTCATTGTGAGAACCCGGTAGAGTTTCTGGAGGTAAAACTCACAAAAGCCTTGGGAACCCCCATGATGGGGCCCTCCTAGGGTTTTTAATTCTCAGACTTGTCCTCATGGAGCCTCCAGCAGCAACTCAAGTCCAGTCCGGGTTTCCTGCTCTGTCATTGGTTCCTGCCCTGGGTTTCTGCTCCGCTGAGTGACTCCCTGTAGCCAGCCTGCCTGTCTCCCCAATTTTGGGGGTGGCAATTTGCCTTGTGACCTTACTTCTCTGACAGGTGTAAGAAGAGTTGTTGATTTTTAGTTTGTTCAATGGTTTGCTTATTGTTGATGGAGTGGTGACTTGTAAGCTCCTTACATGCTGGACTGGAGACCAGGAAGCCCCTTCCCCTTCCTCTCAATGCCCGCCTGCCAGCAATGTCCCCCACTCGCAGACAGGCCCATGCAGGTGACTCTCTGGGGCCCCAAAGGCAGGAAGTGAAGCACAAACACTGGGGAGATTACACCTGACTGGGGAAGTGGACTAGTAGGTGGCATAGGGAACCAGAGCCACCCCCACCTCTCTCCACTCCCTGCCCTTTGGCCTCGCTGAGTTCCAGGACATGCACATGCTCAGTCTAATGCACCCTCCCAGCCCACCAGCTCACCCGGGTGCCCTCCTAACTGTCCTAGTTAACTCTGACCCATCCTCCAGAATAACTCTGGCAACCTGGCCCCCCAATCTAGTTTGGGGCTTTCTGACACACTGTCACGGAACAGAGCCTGGCACACAGAAAGTCTTCAATAAATGTTTGCGGCAGAAATGAGTTCATGGCACCATGGTCTCTTCCTTCAGGGTGTGTGGTTCCCACTGTAATCAAGTACGCCTTGGGATGCAGTGTATGGTGTCCATCTTATCGCTCGCCCTCTGGGCCATGAGGAGTTATCTTTTCATACTGTATTCCCTACACTTAGCACAGTGTGGCATGCAGTAGGTGCTCAATACGTGTTTGAATGGCCGAAGGGATGACGAAGGGTGAGTGAGTCCCTCGGCCAGCAGAGGATTTAGATGTGTGCAGGAGGCCACGTCATGCATGCGGCAGCAGGGAGAAAGCACTCACCTAGGAGGATGAACGCACTGGGTTTCTGGGGAGACCATCAGAAAGACAATCCTGCACCCAGAGGCAAAATTCCTTGTGGATTATGCAAAGGCATGTTTTTTAGTGGGTGCCCTGGGGCAGCAGGGAAAGGAGACATTGCATTGCAGTCTGTAACTCATGTCAAAGGTAGGCAGGAAGACAGCAGGCTGGCCCAGTGGGAGGACCAGACACCCAGCTTGTCCTGACCAGCTTGTCGGGATCAGATGCCCAGAAACCAGTCAGCATTCCCAGCAGCTCCTGGCTCACACACAGCTTCTGGGCAGGGGGGCAGAAACAGCCCCTCCAGCCCAGGGTCTGGGGATCCATGTTGGCAGGGAAGGTGGGGATCCTGGACAGCAGGCTGTAGGAAGCTAAGCAGGATGATGAGGCTCATGGGGCTCTAAGTGAGGGGAAGATGAGGGTCCTGGCAGGGGAGGCTGGTGTCAGCAACAGGTCCTCCCCAGGTGTTGGGAGGCCTCAGTGGAAGGGATGGAGGACAAGCCCCTTACAGAGCTAGCCTTAGACTTCCGCCATCCCCTGGATGGAGCCCCATGCTGGGAACTGGAAGGCTCTGGCTCTTCCCAGTTGTGGGACCTCAGATTTGTCATGGGAACCCCAGAAGGTTAGAGCTGAAAGGACCCATAGGCTCACTGTACAGATGGGAAGATAGGGCCAGAGTGGGTAAGACAATGTCCAGGGTGCCACAGGAGACCAGCAGCTACCTGAACCTGGGGCCAGATTTCCCAGGCCCCCGGGGTCACCCATTTACTATCTTTCAGAGGTGGCTTTAACCTCTCTGAGCCTCAGTGTACTCATCTGTAAATTGGGGATAATAACACCTACCTCAGAGG
Organism: Callorhinus ursinus; assembly: GCF_003265705.2. Classification (NCBI taxonomy): domain Eukaryota; kingdom Metazoa; phylum Chordata; class Mammalia; order Carnivora; family Otariidae; genus Callorhinus; species Callorhinus ursinus. The sequence continues at coordinate 7,093,737 of NW_027397118.1, forward strand.
GGTGTCATGAGGATTAAATAGAGATCATCCCTCCATTCAATAAGTATTTATTGAGGGCCATGGCAGACTGCTGGTTATCCTCCACCTGCTGGAAAGAGAACCCCAACTTTTAGCTGGGAACACCTAGAACAGAGTACATCCCTCCCATTTCCTTTACATATATGGTAATGGGACTTGGGAATATAAGTGAAAGTGGTAAATGTTACTCCTGGGAAGCATCTTTACAATGAGGAAGGAGGGTCAGCATCCCTCCCCTCGATAGCTGGAATTTGGCAGGGACGGCTAGAAGAGCCATCATGGACCATGGCATTGAAGCCAAGGGTAGATCGTGCAGAAGAACAAAGTAAAAGACACATGGGTTCCTGATCATCATGGGGTTCCCCGTTCCATAGTCACAGGATGAGGAATTGTTCTCCTTACCTCTGGACCTTGTTTACATGAGGCAAAAATAAGCGTGTACTTTTGTAAGTCATCACTGCTACACCAAATCCTAGTTGATACAAGAGCCATGGATGTGCCGGGCCCTGGCCTCTGCACTGGGGATAAAAGGGAGAGCCAAACCAGAGGCAGCCTCCACCCTCCTGAAGCTTCTGGTCGGGTGGAGGCAAGAGACAATTAGAAAAGCACATGCAGACGTGGAAAATTACAAATATGCCAGGAGGGTAGACAGTACAGGGACTTGACCTCATCAGGGCGCAGAAGAGTCCCGAGGAAGCCACGTGTGACCAGCAGTCTGACGGATGAGAGGATTTTCCAGAAGGTGGAGGGGTGAACCCTGGTCCAGGGAAAGGAAATAGCCTGTGGCAGGAGGGACGGTGGCAGAAAGGGAAAGTAGAAGAGGACCAGGAGGCGCGAGACAGAGCTGGGACAGCATGGTGGGAGGCGAGGCGGCGGCCAGAGCAACGGGCCATGGCAAGTTCAGTCTTGCTCCTGCTGTCCATCCATAGACAATAATGCACAGAAGGTGCCCAGCACAGAGCCGCTCATGGCTAGTGCTTACTCTGCGGTTCTTGCCATTGTGTTGTCAACAAAAAAATCGTATTTGCTGTTTAAAACCACAGATATCAGCATATCCATAACAGCAAAAACATGGACACAACCTAAGTGCCCACGGATGGATGAATGGATAAAGAGAATCCAGTAGATAGATACGGCGGAATGTGACTCAGCCATTAGAAAGAAGGAAATCCCGCCCTTTGCAACAACATGGATGGATCTTGAAGACATTATGCTAAGTGAAATAAGTCGCACAGAGAAGGACAATTACTGTATGATCTCACTTATATGTGCAATCTGAAAAAAAAAGAAAGGCCAAACTCATAGACACAAGGAACAGATTAGTGGTTGCCAAAGACAGGGATGGGGGTCACGGGTGACATGGGGGAAGGTCAAAAGGCATTAAAAAGAAAAAAAAATATTTTCAAACACACCAGGGCTATATCCAACAGAGGGGCTACAACGAAAAAGAAGCTATCACTGTTGGTGAGATTGTGGGGCAACTGAACTCTCCAACATAAGCTGATGGCAGGCGTGTAAATTGTTACAACCACTAGGGAAGACTGGAAACAGATCCCCTATTCCAGATCCCCTGACCCAGCCGTTCCACTCCCAATAGAAATCCATGCGCGTGGTCACCAAAAGACCAAAAGGCGTATGCACGATATGTAAATAACAGCCCCAAACTGGAAACCACCCAAATGCCCATTAGGAGTAAAATGGATAAAGTGGGATATGGTCACGTAATGAAACACCACACAGCAAAGAGACCAGTGGTATGCAGCAGCACACAACGTGATGAGCCTCACAACGAGCAGTGAGGTGAAGAGGCCGGACACAGAGGAGCGCAGGCGCTGTGGCTCTACTGATGGGAGGAACAGAGCCAGGCAAAGGCCTCCTATGCCCTTAGAAGTCAGGACCGTGGTTTTCCTTGGGGCAGGAGGTCAGGAGCAGGGTTTCTGAGTACTGGCTGTGTTCTACTTTTTGGCCAGAGAGCTAGTAACAAATGCATCATATTATATACTCATTATAAATTATGGATTCATCAAATGACGCACACATGATATGTGCCCTGTTCACTGTGTGTGTCTCATTTAATACAAATGGTTGAATAAAATGCAGCAGAGCCTCCGGCGGGGAGTGGCTCCCGTTGAACCGCAGCTGGGCTGTTTCTGTGCATTTCTAGAGGTCTGGATGGCAAATGGGAGAACAGGGCCTCAGGAGAGCCCCCTGGCCAGCAGAATAAAGGAGAACAGGGGGAGCTCTCAAACAGCAGGGTGCAGGGCAGGGGAAGGAGGGAAGTGGAGGCAGTGCAGGGGAGGAGCAGGGAGACGCCCTGGGAAGGCCCTTGGTTATTTTGCAGGGTTGGCGAAAAATTTGGTGTGCGGTCCACAGTGTGACCTTTTCTCCTGATGCAGCAGATGAGCCCTCACTTGTGAACGTGGGTGAGATTGGCTGTTTTTTTTTTTTGTTTTTTTTTTTAAGAAACTGGACACCGACCAAGGTGCGGAGCTTCTTCAGGGATCCCCAAGGTGCAGAATAAGACAGCAAATGCAGAAGAAAGAGCAAAGGCCAAAACCAACCGTGAGAAAGTGAGGCCTCTGGGAATTGGCTCAAAACTTGGGAAGAACTTTGGACCCCTCAGAGCAGAGTGGGGTTCAAGCTTTGTGTGGACCTCAGAGACCAGACGCCCCCTCCCCGACAGTAGGTGACATAGCTTTGAGCTGCCTCTCTTGGGTGACAGGGGTTGGAGGTGAGTCACTGGCTGGGAGAGGCCTTGGGGAAAACTTGAAAAGCCCCGGGCCAGGGCAATGGGATATTTTGGTCCTATCAGTGCTTCTGAGTCGTCCACCTGCCACTGGCCAGAGCTTCGCCCTTGCCACCAGGGGTGCAGCTTGCCCAGGTGAAGCAGAGGCCCAAGATGGAGCTGCAGTTGGGAGCTCAGGCCCTTGGGCAAAGCTGCACTAGGGTTTGAGAAGAACCCAGGTCGTGGCAGCAGGCTGAGGCACCCCTGCACTTCTGAGGACTCCTTTAGCAAGAAGGGACCCAGACCCCCCCCTGCATCCCACCCCTGCATCCCACCCCTAGACAACTGATGGCCGCCCTGGTTGGTGTTTGCTTGCCCGATGTGCTTTAGACTTTCTTCCCTTCTGTCTTTTCTCTACTTCTTTTCTTTCTTTCCCTTCTCTTTCTTTTCTTTCTTCTCTCCTTCCTTCTTCTCTCTTTGCCTCTCTCCCCGCTCTGCTTCCTTGTTCCCTCCCACCCTTTCTTTCTTTCTTCAAACTTAAAAATTTTATCAAAATAAATACCAAAAATTACCCCCAAAAATAAGGAAGAAAATAAAAACATCTAAACTCCCACACTTCCTGAGATAATTACCGTTTCACAGACAATCTTTTTGTTTTGAAAACAGGCTTGTTTTAAAGTAAACTGTTTATTTACTTACTTACTTTTTTTGACAGAATACCAAACTATATTTACTGCTTACAGTAGCAAAGGACAACAAATAATGTACAAATTGGTGAATAAACAGAGCCAGCAGACATCCCACCCACGCCCAAACAGCAAAACACAAAGGAAACGCGAACACCTTCTGTGAGATTCCAGGCAAGCGAGAGATGATGGTCATGGTCACGCTCTGTGACTAGAACAAGGCAGCAGTGGGTCCATACGCGAAGACGGGAGGAAAACTATCAGTTTAGTTGGTACGGATCCCAAAACATCTCACAGAACCGAAATCACGTACTAAAGCGTAAGTCCCGTACCTATTTGGAAAGCAGCACAGCCCAAATCCGTGAGGGCGACACGAAGTCACCTTTCCATGGGTTCCATGGGTAACACACTTTGAAGCAGGCCTTTCACACAAAAACAAGTGCAAATTCAGCAATACTGAATCCTGCTTTTTTATAGAGAGACCATAATTACTCAGAGGAGGAGAAATATGAGGCCACGTCACTATGACCAAGTGAGACACGCTGGCACTGCTTTCATCTCTGTTAAGGGGAAAGCCTGTTTCTGTGGTCCCAGGTGCCAGGCAGTGGGTGCTGACCCCAGGGCCACGTTACTGAAGGACCTGCTTATTTTCCTTTTCACCTTTTAAAAGGCATTCCAGTATTTTCCCTTCAACTTTACCATATCCTGAAATGCAATATTTAGCGTTTAAAAAAACCTATGCTTATACAAAATAGTGAAAGTTTGTCTCCCATCCCCAAACTGCCCCCAAAACTTGTCCCGCAGAAGCACCCCCACTGTGGTGCTGTGAACTCTCGACTGGAGTAAGCAGTGGGGGGGGGAGGAGGGCCCAAGGATCAACGCCTGGGGTCAGATCCCCATCCAGACTAAAAGTGGACATTCAGACAAGTTTGGGGGCAAAGTTAGAGGGGAGAAAAAAACAAAAATGAAAGCAAAAACAAACCCCCAAACCCTCACAACTCATTTCACCCCAACAAAGACAAGTGTGACTGGCCCGCTTCCAGCTGCAGGCTTCCCCTGGCAGACAGAGTTCTGAGTTGCCCTCGCAAAATGTCACAGAGAAGGAAGTAATTTTGGTGACTGTCCTCGGGTTTCCGCAGGCTCCTTTGTGATGGGTGTGGTCACTCGTTCACCCTTCAGCAGATGTAAGGACGACGACACGGAGGGGACGGTCCCTGTAGAGGTGGTGCCCTTAGAGACAGCCGCTCTCCCTCAAGCCCCCCGCCTGCCCCTGGAACATGTCGATGGTGTCTTCGTCCTCCATCTCCAGCTGTGCAGGGGTGTCGGTTTCGTTAATTGGCTGCCCATGAAGACTGAATCTAATCTGTCTCATTGACGGGCCCTGCCTCTCGCAGTACGCCTTCCCCAGCTCTCTAGCAGCGTGTGTCTCTTGATTTTGAACTGGACCACGGAGCCGGCCACCTCCAGGTTGACGTGGTCGTTCTCTGTCTTCATGCCCCCCTCGGGCTTCTCCTCGGACTGGCTGCGCGCGGCGGCGGGAGGCAGCGGGGAAAGCAGGCACCACCGGAGCGGACGAGCCACGCTCTGGGCCCGCCACTCTCCCGCCGCAACTCTTAACTTATTTAATGCAGGTGCCACACTCATCGTGGAGCCCAACATGGGGCTTGAACTCACGACCCTGAGATCAAGACCTGAGCCAAGATCAAGAGTCAGACGCTTAACTGACTGAGCCATCCAGGCGCCCCAGAGCTTTTTATTTTAGAATAGATTTGCATTTGCAGAAAATGTGCAGAGTACAGACAGCCCCCCCCCCCCAAACTCCCCTGTCTTAGTTTGGGTTGCTACAAGCAAAAATACCACAGATGGGGTGGCTTAAACAACAAAACTTCACTTCTCACGGTGCTGGGGGCTGGGGACCCCCAGGTCAAGGGGCCAGCGGATCCAATGACCAGTGACAACCTGCTTCCTGGTTTGCAAATGGCCACCTTCTCCTCGTACCCTCATTCAGCAGAGAGAAGACCGCAGGACAAAGCTGTGTCTCTTCTTATCAGGGCATTCATCCCATTTCTGAGGGCCCTCCCCTCATGACCGACTTACCTTCCAAAGGCCCCGCCTCCTAATACCATCACCTTGGGGGTTAGGACATCAACAAAAGAATTTGGGGGCCGGATAGAAACATTCAGTCCCTGACACCCCCACCAGCAATTTCTCCTGTTATTATTAACATCTCAGGTATGTGTGATACATTTGTTACAACTAATGAACCAATACTGACACATTATTATTAACCGAAGCCTATACTTTACTCAGATTTCCTTCGTTTTACCTAATGTCCTGTTCTCGGTCAAGGAGCCCACCCAGGGCGTCACTTGACATTTGGTCATGGTGTCCAAAGGTTCCCGAAGGCCCCCTATGGCTGTCAGTTTCTCAAACTTCCCTTGTTTTTGACGAATACCAAGTTTTTGAAAGTTTTGAGAACTGGTCATATATTTTACACAATGTCTCTCAATTGGGATTTGCCCGATGTTTTCCTCACGATTAGACTGAGGGTATGAGGCAGGGTTGGGCCCCTCTGGAAGAGGTGGCCTCTCGTATGTGGGGGAAATGCCAGGCCTGGCCTTCCCCTTAAGCAGAGGGGCTGGTCTGGCCCCCCCAGGCCCTCCTGGCATGAGACTGACTTCCCAGGCCAGCAAAGATGAGGAAAGAGGAGGCAGCCAGGCTGGGGGTCCCCCAAGGTAATGTCTACCCCCAGGGTTCCTTCCTAAATGACTCCAGCTCATGGTCTGAAGTTGATTATTAAAAGCTATGATCAGCATGTCTGCAGCCCTTCAGAGTTTAGTAATAGTCTTTAGGCTATTATTCATAACAAAATGGATCACTAGAAGAGCTCCTCCAGGGCCAATCTATTGTTAGTAGCCCTAGAATGGCTTGGTATCATGCCCATTTCACAGATGGGAAACAGCTTCACTGAGGTTAAGTGACCTGCCCGGTCAAAAGGCTGAGAAGTGAGAAAACAGAGAGGTAAACCCAGATCTGTCCTGACTGCGTTCCAGTGTTCCTCTATTACCCTGCCATCCGCCCGCACTGATTTACAACCCTGCTCTCACTTACACAGGTGAAGAAACCAAGGCTTATGGAGGAGAGGCGCCTCGGCGCTCAGAGGCCCAGCTTGTCATCACCCGACAGAACTTGGACCAAAGCCCAGGTGTCCTGATCTGCCCAGGGCCAGCTGGGGGCAGGACTGGTACTGGGGCCCTGGGGTGCGGCCTGAGGAGCACTTCACAAGCAGCCCAGCCAGGTCGCATTTCAGAGGGAAGGTGTGTGTGGGCAGTCTTGCCCAGGTTCTGGGGCCCTGCGGGGTTGACGTCCCATGCAGGGTTGCCCCCAGACCTCTGCAGGAGTACAGGGGTCAGAAGGAACTTCCAGGATGGCCACTCGCTGGATGCTAGACAGCCCGGGGGCTCCAGTCCTCGGGGGTTCCTCTGTGCAGCCCCAAGCCTGGCCTAAGGCAGTTGCTCGAAGGATAGAGAAGGAAGGAATACATCAGTCCAGAGCAACCCTCCATCCCCAGGGCTGAAATGCCATCTGTACTGGCCCTGGGGTGCCACCAATCTGGCCTTTCTCCCAGAGATGGGACACTCACTTCCCACTCCCAGAGCACCTCCCTTCAGCTTTTGGACTCTCCTATCTCTTAACATACAAGTTTCCCTTCAACGGAACAAAAACCTCCCTTTGGCTGCAGTTCAACTTTCTGGGCCACACAGAACAGACGGACTTTCTTCACTTCTCTTAATATTCAACGGGGTGGCCCCACTGCACCCCAAACGGCCTCCGCTTCATCTCCAGCCCCACTTCCCCCGGGGCCCTGCACTTCCCCTGCCCTCCCACCCCCTTCCCCCTCCTGTTCCGTCTGTGATGGGTTGAATTCTGTCCCCCCAAATCCATATGTTGACGTCCTAACCCCCGGTACCTCAGAATGTGACCTTGTTTGGAAACAGGGTCAACACAGATGTAACAAGGTGGTAGGGTGGGTCCTAATCCATTATGGCTGGTGTCCTTAGCAAAAGGAGAAATTTGGACACAGACGTAGATGTGCACAGAGGGAAGATGATGTGAAGACACAGGAGAAGATGACCATCTGTGAACCAAGGAGAGAGGCTTAATCCTTCCTCCCAGACTTGAGAGGGAACCAACGCTGCCAACAGCTTGACCTTGGACTTCCAGCCTCCAGAACCCTGAGACAATATATTTCTGTCACGTAAGCTGCCCAGTCTCTGGGCCTTTGTTATCGCAGCCCTAACAAATGAATCTGCCCCCCGGCCCCTTTTCATTCATTCAAAAGTACTGAGCCCCTGACCTGTGCCAGGGATAAAGCAGTGAAGATCCACAGAAGCCTTCATGGGGCGTACACCCTGGTGGAGGGAAAAGACCAGCAGATAACGAATACCTGAAGATAGGAGAATTCTACACTGCAGTAAGAGCTGAGGCGGAAACAGACATGGGCTCCTTTGACTCTTCAGCTCTTTTTTGCCCCCATCAGCCTTTTTCCCCTCTTCCTAGAGAAGGACTCAGGCCTCTGTCCTAAGAAGGTCTTTGCTCAACCTTGCTGTACTCCCCCTGGCTGTCCACCTGTTCTCCATTCTGTTGCTGGAGAAAACTTTGAAAGGGTACCCTCCACCCCTGCCCCCCTCAGCTCTCCTGCACCCCCTAACCTCAGAGACTAGCAGCAACCTCCCCAGGGCCCCCCAAACCACTCTTCAGCCACCCCTATGTCCCTGCCAACCTCCACCTTCTCACAGTTTCTGCTGCCTTCCTGGACTCATGTCCCCTCTCGACTGCCAGGACCCTGCCCTCTCCCCTCCTCTTCTCCATTACCACCTTCTTCCTCTGCTCCCACTCCTTTAACCTTTCACTGGGAAGAATTTCAATCCTATGGAATAGTTGCAAGAACAGGACAATGAATACCCTGTATCTTTCATCCAAATTCATCAGTTGTTAACATTTTGCCACTTTGCTTTATCTCTATGTGTATATACCTGGTAGGATTACCTGCTGAACCATTGGACAGGAAGTTGGAGCCATCATGACCCATCGTCCTGAAATATTTCAGCTGACTCTCCTAAGAGCAGAGCACTCTTTTACGTGACTACAGTTTAAATAGTAAGGAAATTTTACAATGATACACTACCATTACTATGACGTAAAATACAGTCCACACTCAAATTCCATCAATTACCCTAATTAATGTCCTTTGAAGCATTTTCTTTTTCCTGATCCAAGAGCCAACCTGGAATCTCACGCTGCACTGAGTCGTCATACCCTTCACCTCAGAAAGCCACCGTTTCCAAGCGTGCCTGCCCTTGGGTCATCACCTCTCTGTGGATGGCTCAGGGTTGGCATCTACACCACCATTTCCAGCCTCTTTTGGTTGTTTCCTCCTCCCTGCACTGCCAGCTTCTCTGGAGCAGGGATTCTAGTCCATCTCTTTATCCTCTGTGCCAGGCCCAGTGCACAGCGAGTGCGCCATGCAAGCGTGGGGAAAACCCTCCACCGCAGTCAGCTAGACTCGACTTAAACTGTGGCTCCACCAGCCTCTGCTGCTGGGACCTCCTCAGGTTCTTTCACAGTTGCTGTGAGCAGATAATACAACCTACCTTGCAGGGCTACTGTGAGAATCTCCTTAGGTACTGTCTGGCACACAGCCTGCCTGGAAGGAGGAAGGGAGCAGGGCAGAGGAAGGACTGATTGTCTGTGATGTCCAGTAGAGCTCAAAATGGAGGAGGGCAACGGGGCACCGTCCCTGGGCTCCTGGACTCTCCCCACTCCCTGGCTCTAAGCAGTCTGACCCTCCCCAGCTTGGTGAAGAGGGAGACTCATGTGAAGGAAAGCACCTTTAATACACAAAAAATCAAGCTGGTCTGGAGCTGGCTCCCAAGATGGAGAGGCAGGATTCAAGTACCTTCGCAAGCGATCCAGCCCATCATCTTGACCAGACACTTCATGAATATGATAACCTGGCAGTAAATTAGCCCAGCTAGAGAGCATCCCCTACCTCCCCACAGAAGAAACGATCAAGGATCCCATCATCCTAGGGCCCCTCCAAAACCTCCATCAGGGCTGCGATGGGGGTCTGAAGTTTCCCGCAGTAGGAAGCACTGGCTGCCCCAGGACCACATTTGTTAATATCAGATTCCAGAGCAATGGATCCAATTTAGCTGCGGAGCATTGACAGCAAGGCCTGGCCACCAAGCCAGCACCCCTCAGGAGGTTCCGAGCCTGCTATTCCGTTGTCCACGGAGATAGAGTTGCTAAGGACTCACTGTGCTCATCCAACCCCTGTGGCTCCCAAGCAGCTGGGGAGGGAGAGGAAGTGACCAGCCTTCACTGGTAACACAATCTTTGTTCCCTGCAGACTGGTCTCTCTGCCCGCTCCTCCAAAACAGCAAGTGATTGCCACGGGCACCTGGTGGCAGGAAGCTGAAGGCTCTCTGCCTGCAGAAGGAGTAACATTTCCGCCTAATGCTAAGGGACACACATGCACTCATGCTCCCCCCAAACACACACACACAAACACATGTGTGCATGCACACCATGCCACTCTCTGGCATCGGACTTCCACCATGCTCTCTGCTTGGAAATCACAGGCTCTCAGAGCAGGCAGAGTATCTAGTCCAACCCTCATTGTCCAGAGAGGGGCAGGGACTTGGCAAACAGGTCAACCAACAAAGCAGGTTTCTGATCCCAGTGCATTCCACTGCAAATCAATGATATGTATTAATGATAAGAGTAACCTTATGTTTACTGGATGCCTAATTTAAACCAGATTTTTTTGATGGGTATTTGAAATACAGTTGTCCTTTTAAATTAATGGTCAACTATCACCACTGCTATTCAACATAGTATTAGAAGTCCTAGCCATAGCAATCAGACAACAAAAAGAAATCAAAGGCATCCAAATCGGCAAAGAGGAAGTCAAACTCTCACTCTTTGCAGATGTTATGATACTTTATGTGGAAAACCCAAAAGACTCCACCCCAAAACTGCTAGAACTCATACAGGAATTCAGTAAAGTGGCAGGATATAAAATCAATGCACAGAAATCAGTGACATTCCTATACACCAACAAGACAGAAGAGAGACAAATTAAAGAGTTGATCCCATTTACAATGGCACCCAAAACCATAAGATACCTAGGAATAAATCTAACCAAAGAGGCAAAGGATCTGTACTCAGAAAACTATAGAATACTCATGAAAGAAATCGAGGAAGACACAAAGAAATGGAAAAACATTCCATGCTCATGGATTGGAAGAACAGATATTGTGAAGATGTCGATGCTACCTAGAGCAATCTACGTATTCAATGCAATCCCCATCAAAATACCATCCACTTTTTTCAAAGAAATGGAACAAATAATCCTAAAATTTGTATGGAATGAGAAGAGACCCCGAATAGCCAGAGGAATGTTGAAAAAGAAAAGCAAAGCTGGCGGCATCACAATTCCGGACTTCCAGCTCTATTACAAACCTGTCATCATCAAGACAGTATGGTACTGGCACAAAAACAGACACATAGATCAGTGGAACAGAATCGAGAGCCCAGAAATGGACCCTCAACTCTATGGTCAACTAATCTTCGACAAAGCAGGAAAGACTGTCCAATGGAAAAAAGACAGTCTCTTCAACAAATGGTGTTGGGAAAATTGGACAGCCACATGCAGAAGAATGAAACTGGACCACTTCCTTACACCACACACGAAAATAGACTCCAAATGGTTGAAAGACCTAAACGTGAGACAGGAGTCCATCAAAATCCTAAAGGAGAACACAGGCAGCAACCTCTTAAACCTCACCGCAGCAACTTCTTCCTAGAAACATTGCCAAAGGCAAGGGAAGCAAGGGCAAAAATGACCTATTGGGATTTCATCAAGATAAAAAGCTTTTGCACAGCCAAAGAAACAGTCCACAAAACCAAAAGACAACCGACAGAATGGGAGAAAATATTTGCAAATGACATATCAGATAAAGGGCTAGTATCCAAAATCTATAAAGAACTTATCAAACTCAACACCCAAAGAACAAATAATCCAATCAAGAAATGGGCAGAAGACATGAACAGACATTTTTCCAAAGAAGACATCCAAATGGCCAACAGACACATGAAAAAGTGCTCAACATCGCTCGGCATCAGGGAAATCCAAAACAAAACCTCAATGAGATACCACCTCACACCCATCAGAATGGCTAAAATGAACAAGTCAGGAAACGACAGATGTTGGCGGGGATGTGGAGAAAGGGGAACCCTCCTACACGGTTGGTGGGAATGCAAGCTGGTGCAGCCACTCTGGAAAACAGTATGGAAGTTCCTCAAACAGTTGAAAATACAGCTATCATATGATCCAGCAATTGCACTACTGGGTATTTACCACAAAGATACAAATGTAGGGATCCAAAGGGGTACGTGCACCCCAATGTTTATAACAGCAATGTCCACAATAGCCAAACTGTGGAAAGAGCCAAGATGTCCATCGACAGATGAATGGATAAAGAAGAGGTGGTATATATACACAATGGAACATTATGCAGCCATCAAAAGGAATGAGATCTTGCCATTTGCAACGACGTGGATGGAACTGGAGGGTGTTATGCTGAGTGAAATAAGTCAATCAGAGAAAGACATGTATCCTATGACCTCACTGATATGAGGAATTCTTAATCTCAGGAAACAAACTGAGGGTTGCTGGAGTGGTGGGGGGTGGGAGGGATGGGGTGGCTGGGTGATAGACATTGGGGAGGGTATGTGCTATGGCGAGTGCTGTGAATTGTGCAAGACTGTTGAATCACAGATCTGTACCTCTGAAACAAATAATGCAATATATGCTAAGAAAAAAAAGAATAAGAAGAAGATAGCAGGAGGGGAAGAATAGAAGGGGGGAAATCAGAGGGGGAGACCAACCATGAGAGACAATGGACTCTGAACAACAAACTGAGGGTTCTAGAGGGGAGGGGTGTGGGAGAATGAGTTAGCCTGGTGATGGGTATTAAAGAGGGCACGTTCTGCGTGGAGCACTGGGTGTTATACACAAACAATGAATCATGGAACACTACATCCAAAACCAATGATGTAATGTATGGTGATTAACATAACAATAAAAAATTAAAAAAATTAATTAATGGTCAAAATAACTCGAGGCTTGGCAACATTAAGTACTTTGCCCAAAGCCACATATTTAATATGTGACAAAGCTGGGAATCAAACTCAGGTCGGCCTGGTATCAAATAGTAGGATTTCCTCCACCACAGGTGGCTGCCTGAAATTCCACCACTCAGTCCTCCCAGGCCCTTGTCAGGTCCTGCCTTAATCCTCCAGCCAACAACTGAGGGGAGCAAGAGAGGAGGACACCAGAAGGGGCTGTGGGGCCTCCCACAAGAAGGTGAAAGAGTGTGAGGGACGCATTCTCCAGCCTTCTCAATTTGTCAGCCTCCGAGATGGAGTTGGAGGTTTAGGCCCCCTGAAATCCCTTCCTGGGAAGAGCCCCCTTTTCTGTGGGAGGACAGTTTTCTGGGTAGGGGGCAGGGAAGCAGGGCTTGGGCACCGTATGTGCAGCACATAGATGAAATCCTCCTGGGGACAGTTTAGTCATTTATATTAAGAGCTTTCCAAATGTGCTTACTTTTTGACCCAGTCTTACTGTGCAAACGTCTGTCCTGAGCTACCGTCTTTGTCTGATTACTCATTTCCCTCGTTTTGAGAACTACGACCCCAGTCCGCCCCCCGCGACAATCAGTCCACCTCTTCCAGGTGGGGTGGACATGCCGCTGAGTCGTGGCCAATCAGATTCCTCCCATCCGGCCACAGTGATTGGTGTGGGGATGAGCACATGAATCAAACCAGACCAATGGGATTCAACTTAGACTTTTGTTGGAACTATTGACAAAGAGAACTCTTTTTCATGGATATCATGAAGCTATAAGAAGGTGAGCCTATTGGCAGCCATCCTGCCCCCCCAGCTCCTGCCCCCTCTTCCTCATGATGGGGGATGGTGTGTGAAGTGGGAGCCGAAGTTCTCCTGCCCCTCAACCACATCATCTGAAATTCCACCATGATTGTTCCTTTGGCTCATGTAGGCCTTCCAGACTCACAATGGCAATGCCCTTGGGATGCGTTGTATGGGTTAACAACAAAATCAATCCACATCCTCCCTTTTCGGCCCATTTACTGTGGGGCTTCGTGAAAATAACACTGAGGCAGGAGCTAAGAATCCAGTGAGGTTGTCAAGATCAGGCACCGATGGACAGCATCCAAGTGCTTCTGTCCATCCCTGTAAGTCCTTGAGCATTTGAAAAAATTCCTGTGCGTGGGCGGGGTAGTGAAGGCACCTGCGGGTTAGGACGCTGGCAGAAAGTAGAGAGAACATGTGAGTTGGTGGTTTAGAAAAAGCAGGTTGAATGAGGGAAGACCTTGCTGGGCCTAAAGAATTAAAAATGCACAGATTGACTCAAGGGAGTCTTTGACTGTGTTGGAAGCCAGAGGTTTTTGTTTCTTATTCTAAGCAAGAAGGAGTTTGTGCAACACAACAGGACACAACAAAGAACATTTTGGGGGTTAGTCAACCCTCAAAAGTAGCCAGGATAAGTTAACTGCCCTTTAGATTCCATTCGTTGTAGATTCTGCTAATTAATCTGGTGGCAGTCACAGGGATACTGAAGCTGACATGGGGGTTGGGGGATACAGGTTCCCACCCACCTGCATGTCACCCTCAGGCATCAGCTGTGCAACCAGGTGCCGAAGTCAAAGGGCAACTAATGAAAACAGGTCTTCTAAGCCAGAGTTGCATCTTACAAGAAGTTGGGGCTGCAGGTTCATTAGGGATCTGTTGGTTAAAAGTCTGGGATTACAGGCCTTGTGTAGTCTTTTGCAGGGCAAAGTGAGCCTTCCCCAGAAAAATAGATTGCCCACCTGGGGGCATAAACTTCTGCTTTGGTATCTCCAGAGTTCTGATTTTAATGACCACATACATGGGTCCCACTGGCTTGGAGCTGAGATCTGGACTGATGGGACAGGTTATTGTTATCAAACGTATTTCTTTCTTATTCTTGTTGAAAAGCTCTCAAAGGGACTGGGAGTTTATTTTGAGTTAGGAATACTCCTCACTTGTTCTCTCTCACGAAAAACATTGCACTAGTCACGGGCCTGAAGAATTATAAACGTGTGATTTTAGTTAAGAATGTGCTTTTTATTTTTCTTAGAGGCCTTCTGACTTCGAAGCTAGTTCTCAGTGTCTGACACCACATTGGCAGAGACCAGCAGGAAAGGAAGGGGATTTAAATTGGCAACATGCCTGGAAATGAGAGAGAGAAAAAGTTCTTCCTTCCTAGAGCTGGTAGCTTAGCCAAGGCCACAAAGAAAGAAATATTCTTATGTCACTTTTTTTTCCCTTTAAGTTTTCTTTAAAAATTCGCTGAAGTAATACAAACGCTTTTAAGAAAATCAAGGGTTACAGAAGGACTAATAATGAAAAGCAAGTATTTCTTTTTCCTACTGCCGCTCCTAAGAAGGAATCACTTTCAGCTCTGACTTTTGGTGGATCCTTCTGTGTCTCTAATTCTCGGCGTACAAAGCTGTTTCTGTTGTTTTGTTTTTTACTGAGGTATAATTCAGTGGAACAAAATTCGTCCTTTTAAAGACTGCAACTCAGTGGTTTTTTTGTATATTCATAAAGTTGTGTGACCATCACCACTATCTAGTTCAAGAACATCGTCATCACCCCAAAAAGAAACCCCAAACTCATTGGCCATTATTCTCCATTGCTCCCCTCCCAGACTCTTGGCAACTCATCTACTTTATGCTTCTGTAGATTTGCCCATTCTGGACATTTCGTATAAATGGACCCACACAATATGTGACCTTTTGTTTTCTGGCTTCTTTCACTTAGTAAAGTGTTTTTAAGATACACCCATGTTGTAATACGAACAAGCACTTTATTCCCTTTTATGGCTGCATAATATTCCACAGTGTGGATATACCACATTTTGTTTATTCATTCGTCAGTTGATGAACATTTGGCTTGTTTCCTCTTTTGAGCTATTATGAATAATGCTGCAATGAACATTCATGTGCAAGTGTTTGTTTGAACATCTGTTTTCAATTCTTTGGGGCATGTATAACTGGTTTTGATTTATCCCTTTAGCATTCTTGTTATGAGAAATGAGAATTTTAACTTGTTCATACTGCTCTCTCTCTTCCCTGCTCCTTCTCACTGATATATTTTTACTTCCTCTCTTTATTGCATTTTTAATCACAGCAGCTGTGATTACTTTCCACTCGAGTAACAGAAACCTTACTACAGTGGCTTAAACACATGCAGATATTTTTCTCACTTAACAAGTCCAGCTTATGGTTAGTTCAGCCACCAGAAACTGCCAGCAATGGTCCAGGCTCTCTTTATCTTTCCTCTCTGCTATCCTTAACAGACTAGTTTTATATTTATGTTTGTCTCCTTTACAAGATGGCTGCTGCAGAACCAGACATCACATCTGCATGTGATCTCTTGCATACAAGAAAGGAAGAAGCGAATGGGCAAGGAACTGAAGGTATGTTGGTTGTCTTCTATCAAAAAAGCATAGCTTTCTTAGAATTCCTCCCACCAACAAACTTCTACTTAAATCTCGTTGGCCAGAACTAAGTCACATGGCCACACCTAGCTGACAGGGAGCTGGAGAAACCTACAAGAATAGGATTGACATCATTGGCTTAGATTGGTGGTTCTCGACTTTGGGTATATGTTAGAATCTTCTAGGGATATTTGAAAATGTACTGATGTGTATATGGTCTTACCCTAGTCCAAATGATTCTCAACCAGGGATGGTTTTGTCCTCCATGGGACATTTGGCAATATCTGGGGACATGTTTTATTGTTGAGAAAGGGGGTGGGATGTTCCTGGCATCCGATGGTTAGAGGCCAGGATACTGCCAAACATCCTACAATGCACTAAACAGCCCCCACTACAAAGACTTATCCAGTCCAAAATGTCAATAGTGTCAAGACTGAGAAACTGTGCCCTAGACCAATTAAATTATAATCTCCTCCAGGTAGTTTCAATATGCAACCAGTGTTGAGAATCACTGGTTTCATGAATGATCCATTGCCTGTGGTTGGGCACATTGATACCCTGAACAACACTGGGGTTCTCTCACTAGGACATAGAGTGAAGTGGATATTGGTTAGGTAGTATGTCTGCTCCAGTAACTGTCATATACTGACACTTTACTTCTAATCCCATTAATTATTCAGTATCTTTTGGCTCTCTTTTTATGAGATAAAATTAGTCCCCTCACTTTGAATTCTTTTTCTCCCTCCTGCCTTTGAACTTCTATAATTTGAACTTTTACATTGACAAAGTTAATAACATTTATTTTCTGTCTCATAACCAAAGTTATATCTGTATATTGTATAACTATATATCCTAAAAGTTGAAATTTAATAAACAGGATTCATATTTTGACGATATAAATGTTTACTGCAAAGCCAAGAAATGGTTTTTAACTACAATTTTTTCTTTGTCAGCTTTTTGTTTTTCCTGGAGTTTGTAATTTCATTTTTTTCCCTTGTACTATTTGACTTAGGTCATTTTTATTTATTTTTAAGGTTTTATTTATTTATTTGACAGAGAGAGTCACAGCAAGAGAGGGAACACAAGCAGCAGGAGTGGGAGAGGGAGAAGCAGGCTTCCCATGGAGCAAGGAGCCCAATGCGGGGCTCGATCCCAGGACCCTGAGATCATGACCTGAGCTGAAGGCCAACGCTTAATGACTGAGCCACCCAGGCACCCCAACTTAGGTCATTTTAAGGAGTTGTTCATATAACCCCATTTCTATGTGGTATAAAAGAATGAGCAAGGAAGAGATGAGCACTAAAACTGACCAATTTCCTTTAGAACTGGAAGCTTTCACAATCACCTGCTTCCAATTAGATAAAAAAGTAACTGAGGAATCTAATTAAAGTAAAGTTGGGAATACAGAATTGAGTGCTAATATTACAATTCTATGTACCTGATGTTCAATAAATATTTGGTGAATATTTTTAAATATCTGCAGCTGTTTGAGAATAGTCTTATTGGGTGCTTCTAATTTAAATAAGAAAAATACTTCTTCTAGTTTAAATAAGAAAAATATTTCATTGATGTGTTTGTCAGGTACATATGATTTTATATATCATGCAATGGTGATGTAAGGATTCAGCAATAGATTAACTAGCCATGTAACAATTGTAGACATTTTTACCTGCAATGGATATTTGTCATTACTGATTGCTCTACAGCCAAAGAACTTTAATGTGAACTTACATTCAGACTTCCCGTGACCAAGAAGCAAGTTCCCTACTGTTGTGTACATCTGTAACAGCAACATGTTGTGACCTTCAGCTGCTGAACACTTATCCTGATTGCAATTCCACATGTGAATCCCTTCTAGACCTCAGTAGTAATTTAAATAACTTTTATGATATGCTTCCTAGATCTCTACACAGAAGTGTAGATGAATACTTGGATTCCCAGAGGCTGTGTAATTCAACCTACCCTATAGGTAGCACAATATCATATTTCCACAGACTCTTTTTGCATTTAGTGTTGTTGTATTTTCTGTTAGTCTTCCTTGGCTAATTTTTATTAGGGTAAAATTTATATACAGCGAAACACACAGACGTTAAGAACAATTCAAGGGGTTTTGACAAATGCATACACCTGTGTTAACAAGCCTCTTAATTCGTTAATTTTCTCTGGGGAATTTAGGGTAACTATTAATTTGAGATAATGCCTAAAGATATCTGAAAAATATTTTTTTCTTTTTGCTTTCTAAAAAAGTTTTTTTTATTGTAGTAGAATACACATATAATAAAGTTTACTGTCAGTGACATTTAGTACATTTGCAGTGTTGTGTGGCCATCACGACCATCTAGGTCTAGAACATTTTCATCACCCCAAAGGAAACTCTGTACCATTAAGTGGTCACTTCCTATTCTCCCTTCTCCCCAGCCCCCTGGCAACCACTAATCTGCTTTCTGTCTCTGTAGATTTTCCTATTCTGGACATTTCATATCAATTAAATCACACAGTATGTGGCTTTTTGTGTCTGGCCTTTTTTTTTTTTTCCCTAGCATAATGTTTTCAAGGTTCACCCATTTTGTAACATGTATCAGCACTTCATTTCTGTTTATACCTGAATAATATTCCATTGTATGGATATACCACAATGTGTTTCTCCATCCATCTATTGATGGATATTTGGGCTATTTCCACCTTTTGGCTATTGTGAATAGTGCTGTTATGAACATTCATGCACAAGTTTTGTTTGAACATTTGTTTTTTGGTTCTGAAAAAAAAGGTATTATTTTATTTGTCACCTAAGTAATCCAAATCTGATAAGTTATCTTTAAGATAAGAGCTGCATTGGGACCTGCTATTTTGTTCCCTCGCTGCCTGTTACTTCTTCTAAAACAAGAGAAAATAAAGTAAGAAGAGCAAGTCAGTGGTGAAACTGCCAAAGAAGAAAAAGTCAAGAGTAATCATGCTGCTTGGCATCATTTTTGACGACACCCTTGGCCGGTGCACAGGAACGTGAACACAGAAATGGAGAATAGAAATGAGGCACTGGGGTGTTTTGAGTTATCAAAATCACAAGCTTTTCTAGCATTTTGTGTGAAAGGCTTTGATTCCTGTTTACATCCAAAGAAGATTGTCGTTTGAGCCACAGTGGCTTCTTAGTGGCTCATTGCAAACCAAGTTGAAATGTATCAAAATGGTAAAGGTGATAATTATCCAACAAGCAGTTCGGGCAATGGCTAAGCCCACATGGCCACCGTGCAGACCTTAGCAAGGAGGGACAGAATGAGTTACAATGAAAATTTGACCGACCTGGTAATAGTGTTTCCCAGGGAGTTTGCACCAACAAATGGAGAATGCCACAAAGTTACCACTGCCCTCCTGACTCTCCCCCACACAGGGATCCCCCCACCCCTGGAATCCAAGCAATTCTAAAACTCTGAGAAAGTGTAATGTCCCCGTTTGTCCAACACAAACAGGACCTGGGACCTGGGGATTAGTTGAAGAGCAAGCAGGAGCATCTCAGCCCAGTGTTCCCGAGGTTGAAAGGCCTGGGAATATGGTGCCCGAGGCAGTGAGGAATTTTCTTCCGTTCCTGAGCACTCAGCTCACCAGAGACAGTCTGTCTTCACCTGTGTGTGACTGCTTAGGGATGGATGGATCCCTTTACACTCCGCTACCAGCTGTGTGATCTTGGACAACTTACTTAATACACCTCAGCTTTAGTTTCCTCAACTGTAAAATGGTGTTAATAAAAGGGCCAACAATTTCAGGTTAATGAGAGAATTGGGTTACTCTGTAGAAAGCACTTAGCAGAGTGTCAGGCATACCATCAGTGACAGGTTTGCTGACAGAGTGAGGAGAGGACAGCAGGACTACAGACGAGGTATTAACTCCCTGGGCTCCCTGATCCACCCCTCAGGGCCCACAAACGGGGAGAGGTGGTGAGAAGGGACAGTGTAGCCAGATCCCCAACTATCAGGGAGCACTACCAAGAGAAGCCAGTCTCTGCACCTCAGCTCCTGTACACCTACGGCCTGTCCTGAAAAGCCTCTGTAGTTTAGCCTGGGTAAGGGTTCCAGCTGATTAAATGCCTGGTGATTGTTGGGGAGCCTTGCTGGCTCAGTCCGTAGAGCAGGTGACTCTTGATCTCAGGGTTGTGAGTTTGACCCCGTGTTGGGGGTAGAGATAAATTTTTTTTAATTTTTTATTGTTATGTTAATCACCATACATTACATCATTAGTTTTTGATGTAGTGTTCCATGATTCATTGTTTGTGCATAACACCCAGTGCTCCACGCAGAATGTGCCCTCTTTAATACCCATCACCCACCCCCTCCCCTCTAGAACCCTCAGTTTGTTTTTCAGAGTCCATCGTCTCTCATGGTTCATCTCCCCCTCTGACTTACTCCCCTTCATTCTTCCCCTCCTGCTATCTTCTTCTTCTTTTTTTTCTTAACATATATTGAGATAAATTTTTTTAAAGATTTATTTATTTTAGAGAGAAAGAGAGTGTGTGCACACCTGCAAGCAGGGAGAGGGGCAGAGGGAGAGGGAAAGAAAATCTTCAAGCAGATCCCAAGCTGAGCACGGAGCCTGATGCAAGGCTCAGTCCCAGGACCCCGATATCCTGACCTGAGCCGAAATCAAGAGTTTGACACTTAACCAACTGAGCCACCCAGGGACCCTGAGATAATTTTTTTTAAAGATTTATTTATCTCAGAGAGAGAGAGAGAGCTTGGACATGCCAGGGGGAGGGCCAGAGGGAGAGAGAATCTTAAGCAGACTCTGTGCTGAGCACAGAGCCCGACACCGGGCTCCATCTCACAAACGTGAAATCATGACCTGAGCTGAAACCAAGAGCCAGATGCTTAACCAACTGTACCACCCAGGAACCCCTAGAGATAATATTTTTTAATGCCTTTTGATTGTATGATTCTGCAGGTAAGTTTAAATATACAAAAATTTGTCTTATACACTCGTTCACTCAACAACTATTTATTGATTACCTACTCTGTGCCAGCCGTTGTTCTAGAACTGGGAACACAGCAACAACAAGACACACAAGCATTTATGCTCTCGTGAGCATCCATTCTGGAGGTGCTGTGCCACGCCATGCCTGTGTTCTTAACTTCCTGTCACTGAACCTCTCTAGGTCTCAGTTTTCTAATCTGTAAAAGGGGTATGAGAATAGAAAGAGCTATGTCATAAGGTCGTCATGAGTTTTTGGCTTTTGTTTGTATTTAAGGAGGTGTACATGACATAACATTGTATTAGTTTCAGGGACACAACATGATTTGATATTTGTATACGTTATAAAATGATCACCATAATACGTCTAGTTAACATCATCACCATAGGTAGTTACAAATCTTTTTTCTTGTGGTAAGGACTTTTAAGATCTACTCTCTTAGGAATTTTCAAATATGCAATACAACATTACTAGCTATGGTCACCATGCCCTACATTACATCCCCATGGCTTATTTATTTTATAACTGGAACTTTGTATCTTTTGACCCCTTCTCCCATTGTGCCCACCACCCCTACCTCTGCCTCTGGCAACCACCATTCTGTCCCCTATGTCTATGAGTGTGGAGTTTTTGTTGTTGTTGTTATGTTTTAGATTCCATATCTAAGTGAGATCATAAAGTATTTCTCTTCCTCTGTCTGACTTACTACATTTAGCATCATGCTCTCAAGGTCCATTCATGTTGTTGCAAATGGCAAGATTTCCTTCTTCCTCATGGCTAAGTAATATATCCATCGATGGATAAGTTATTTCCATATCTTGGCTATTATAAATAATGCTGCAATCTTTTTGAATTGTTCTCATTTTCTTTAGATAATGTATTTAGATAAATACCCTGAAGTGGAATTGCAGGATCATATGGCAATTCTGTTTTTTAATTTTTTTTTAGGAGGGAGTGGCAGAGGGAGAGGGAGAGAGAGAGAATCTTAAGCAGGCTCCATGCCCAGCGTGGAGCCCCACATGGGGCTTGATCTCACAACCCTGAGATTGTGTCCTGAGCCAAAATCAAGAGTTGAATGCGTAAGTGCCTGAGCCACCCAGGCGCCCCTATTTTTAAAGGAACCTTCATATGTTTTCCATAATGCACTGATTTACATTTCCGCCACCAGTGCACAAGGGTTTCCTTTTTTCCATATCCTTGCCAACACTTTATTTATTGTCTTTTTGATAATCATCATTCCAATGGTAATGAGGTGATATGTCATTGTGGTTTTAATTTGCATTTTCCTGATGATGAGTGATGTCAAGTATCTTTCATGTACCCATTGGCCACCTGTACGTCTTCCTTGGAAAAATGTCTTCTTAGCTCCTCCGTCCACTTTTTATTTAATTGGATTGTTTATTTTTCTTAATGCATTAATAGCATAAACACTTAGAACAGGGCAAAACACAGAATATGCACTGTGTATGTGATAGCTATTATTATTTGGGAGAAGTTTGAATGAGAAGCACTTTTGGGGAGAAGATAAGGAGTTTCTTTTGGATGCACGTTAACTCTGAGATGTCTGTTAAACACTCAAGGGAAGATCATTGATCAGGAGTTCAGATACATGAGTCTGGAGGTCAAAGGACAGGTCTGGGTTGGAAATGTAAACGTGGGGGTAACTGCATATGGTTAGTATTTAAAGTCATGAAACTGAT
Source organism: Callorhinus ursinus (assembly GCF_003265705.2). Taxonomy (NCBI): domain Eukaryota; kingdom Metazoa; phylum Chordata; class Mammalia; order Carnivora; family Otariidae; genus Callorhinus; species Callorhinus ursinus. The sequence continues at coordinate 7,116,437 of NW_027397118.1, forward strand.
ATCGCCAAGGGAGTGGAGGTGGAGAAGAGAAACATCCCGAGGACTGAGCCCTGGGGCACCCCAACATTTAGGAGTTGTGATCTGAGCAGGAATAAGCAGGAGACTGGGCAGGGGGGCGCCAGAGTGGTAGGAAGACAGCTTGGAAAGTATAAACTCTAGGAAGCCCAGTGAAGAAAACTTTGCAAAACAAAGGGAAGGTTAACGGTCTAATGCTCCTGATGGGTCAAGTGAAATGCAGACTGAGAGGTGGTCCTTGAAGGTAGCCACAGGAAGGTCCTGTGGGTGTGGGTGGGTGCAGCAGTCCTGGAGGTGGCAGAGGCAAATATCACTATGGAGTATGTTTCAAGGAAATTGGGAGGACATGAATTCTTCAATTCCATGAAGTACAGGCATCACTTTTGGAGATATTTCTGTAAAGGAGAAGAAGAAATGAGAGAGACTATGATGTGAAGGACATTTTCTTGTTTGTCTTTATTTTTGTAAGATGGGCTTTATTTCATTCAGCATATTCACAGTGATGTACACATATGTTCGAAGTATTCCTTTATGGGACATTTGGATAAAGTAGTCTAATCAAAGAACCGTGTAGAACTCTAGGGAAAATTGTAAGTGTTCTAGGTCATACTGCTGCATGAGGTTGGAAATCATTTCCAGTATATTGAGTCAAGTTAACTCAAGGGCCTAATAATACAGGTTATGGGTGTCTAATAGCTGATGTTATGGAAGCATTGGTGAGCCTTGTAACTGAACACATATGTTTAGTTTGGAGTGATACAGAATGGAATAGGTTATATCTGAAAGAAAACAAGAATGCTGGTAACTCAGAAGGAAGAGGTAAAAATTGAACAGTTCTTGTATAGAGTATGCTGGGAAAGGGCTTTAGTGAAGCTCCTGGACTGTCAATAAAACAAACCTGAGTGGTCTCTCTGGGGTCCCCGAATGAGAGCAGTAAACATAACATGACAGGCACCCTCACACCCCAGAGTTCAGGCCTCTGATGCCACCTTTCACCAAAAAGACCCAGAGCTTCCCTGATGTGGTCAAGGGGCCAAAAGACTTGGAGTTAAGAGAGCAACAAAAGTCTGAGACATCTAGTCGAGAAGAAGCCAGGATGCTTTTCAAGACTAGAGGGCTGGGTGGAGAGAGGGTAGGAGGCCAGCCTGTGGGGAGGACTCCCATTTGGAAGGGCAGCCAAGGAATGAGGAGTTGAGAAGGAAAATCCATCTCAGCCTTTTTGAAGAAGCTGAATCTGGGAAAACTCTTAAGTCCTGAAAAGGGAATGTTAACATGATTGTTATGATGCTCATGTGAATTTTCAGTGTTGTTTTCTAGAGAAAATGTTACATATTGATTAAACCAAAGTATGAAAGTTTCCTATTAAGATTTTGTTCAGCAAGCAAAATGACAAGCTAATTTATTTTGCCCTATCTCTTAGGCAGTTTGCGCTGTTATAACAAGAATACCATGGAGTGGGTGGCTTATAAACAATAGACATTTATTTCTCACAGTTCTGGAAGCTGAGTCTGAGATCAAGGTGTCGGCAGATTCAGCGTCTGGTGAGGTCCACTTCCCACTTCAAGGTCATTCTTCTTGCTCTGTGCTCACATGGCAGCAGGGGTGAGCAGGATCTCTGGGGTCCCTTTTTCTTTTTCTTTTTTTTAAAGATTTTTATTTATTTATTTGACAGAGACAGCGGGAGAGAGAACACAAGCAGGGTAAGTGGGAGAGGGAGAAGCAGGCTCCCCGCCGAGCAGGGAGCCCGTTGCGGGGCTCGATCCCAGGACCCTGGGATCATGACCTGAGCCGAAGGCAGACGCTTAACCGACTGAGCCTCCCAGGAGCCCTGGGGTCCCTTTTTCAAGGGCACTAATCCTGTTCATGAGGGCGCTACCCTCCTGACCTAATGACCTCCCAAAGGCCTCACTTCCCGATACTATCACATTGGGATCAGGTTTCATTGTATGAATTTTGGGGAGATACAAAACACCCTACAAGCCTTTGGATCTGTTCAAGTGGTTTGATTAGATACTTGGAATTTCCAAATCTTCTGTCTCTTCCTGGTAGTTTTGATTGGCATGTAGCATTGGTCAATGTGTTAAACAAAAGGTGTTGATGATAGCCTGCAAGAACTGTTTTAAACTCTTAAGGTATACACAAGCTTGCCACTGGCCAGTGTAAGTAGCCAGGATGACATGTCTGCCTGCCTCTATCGTAAGGAAGATAGGTCTTGTTCTTAGGCTAAAGAAATATTGGGGACATATTTTCAGCAGAGATCAAGGACAGAGATGCATTGTTCCCCTGAACCACTTGTGTTTTTTATTTGAAACTTTCATTTTTATCTCCTACTTCCTGTGGCCGCTTCGGGTCTCAAGCAAGTTAAAGAAGCTAAGAAGGAAGCTATTCCTCCTACTGTCTGAATCCCACCAAAATCGATTGCTATCCACTTCATGCTCACTGTATTTAAAGGGATAATTCCTCTCACATTTGGACTGACCAGTAAGTATCCAGGGCGCATTTCTGGAGAAAGTAGAAAACTGACACAAATAAGGAAGCATAAAATCAAGGACCTAAACTGCCCAGGGTTCGTCACCTTCAGAGCCCTATTCTCTGCCACCCTTTCTGGTTGAGTGGGAGAACCCAACTGCGATATCATAAAAAATAAATATTTGATCTTTGTCCCTGTTTCCTGGCTCTCAGCTCCTGAAACCCTTGGAATTCCCAGAGTGATAAGAGTCTTTTGTATGATAAAGCCATGAGTGGTGGCTGAGGGCATGGGGCTGGACACCAGGAAGACCGAGGCATGATAAGAGGGTTGGAACTTTCATCTCCAAACCCAGACCTCTGGGAAGGGGGATGGGTTCGAGATCACCAGAGGACAAGGATTTAATCAATCGTGCCTACATCATGGAACTTCCATCATAAAGGAAATGATGGGGTTTTGAGAGCTGCCAGGTTTGTGAACACACTGAGGTGCTGGGAGGGTGGTACTATTAACCAAACTCAAGGGGTTTGCCACTTGGAGTGCATCAAATGAACACAATCCAAGGAAGTGTTAAAAGTAAAGAATTTTTGGTTACTTGTTACAAGTAAGGAAACAGGGAGAAAGCTCTCAAAGCACTGTTCCCCTGTGGGGTTAGTACAGGAAACTTTTATTTAGTGTATCAGGGGCCAGGTGCATTGAGCTTGCATAGGCCCTGTGGTTCAATTGCACATGCCTAGTGTGTCAACATGCTAGTGTGTACATTGTATATTCGAAAAATAGCAGAAAACTCCACCCATAAAAGGAAATCTGAGTATTATAATGAGCTAATGATGACTTCAGGTCAGGTCAGGGGGACTTCTGCACAGGTCCTCATCTCCAATCCAGCTCACACTGGCTCATGTAAGGGGCCATCAGGCGAAACACCTAGTTGAGAGTCTCCTTGGCTGGAACTGTTGGTTCTGGAAAACAAAGCACATTCCTTCCCTATGTTTGTCCCTTCCCCTCTTCTCTTCTGCTGACAGCTTTCTGCTCTCTTATTTGAGGAGATTCCCTTGCATCCTAGCTAACCATGCACCCCATACCTTGCCCTGTGCATCTCTTCCAACTGGCTGTTTCTGAGTGGAATCCTTTATGACAAGCTGGTAACCATAAGTAAAGTGCTTTCCTGAGTTCCATGAGTTGTTCTAGTGAATTATCAAACCTGAGGAGGGGGTTGTGGGAACCCCCTGAATTTATAGCCAGTCAGAGGTACCTGTGTCCTTGCAACTGACATCTGCAGCGGGGGCAGTCTCGTGGGGCTGAGCCCTTAATTTGTTGGATCTGACACTGACCCCAGGAAGACAGTGTCAGAGCGGAACTGAATCGTAGGACACACAGCTGGAGAAGCAGTGCTGGACAAGACACCACGCATTTGGTGTCAGAAGCATTGGGAGTAAAGAGAGCTCACCAACCACAGAAGCCTGCAGCAAGGCGAGGAGGGGAGGGGAGGAACAGGGGAAAGTCAGGCAGGATCCATGCTGAGGGCCAGCAGAGTGTTCAGGTTCAACAGACAATCTTTTGGCTGAAAAACCTCATATTTAAGGGACAGATGTTGATGATTACTACTTTGACTTTCTGTAAAGTTGCAAGAGGAAAAGCAAATCCGTGCCTTCAGGAGGGGTCAGTGATGGGGTAAATGTTAAGTCTTGATCCAATCAGTGAGCAGCTGAGGACTGGTACAAAATAAAGGTGACCTTGCAGATTTGGAGGAGGAGGAAATGAGGTTGTGGATATAAAACTCAGCACAATGCCTAGAACACAACAGATTTGTCTATAGTCATCATAAGCAGAGGAAAGAAACCCAAGCTTTTTGACTTCCAGTCAACATTCAGTTTTCCTTTTATTTTGCAGCCTGAAAATTTGTTTGTTTGAATAAAACCCTCAGCCTAGAATCCAGCAAACAGGAAAAAAAAGATGCTTCATGATAATGAGATGCTACTGAGAAAATAGAAATTTATAAAATTTCAACCCACTACTTGGAAATGCAAACACATTTCATTTATTCATGGTCACTGATGTCTTTATCAGAGCTGGAACGTCTAATACATCTAAACAACACATGATTAGTCTCCATAATAGGAACGAAACAAGCTCCCAGTGAACTAATCAGCTAATCACGTTGCAGAGGGTGTTCAGTGCTTTTCCACAACAAATGTGGTATTCAGTTGGTCCCCTGATGCCTTGTGCTAATGCCACGTGGGGCGTCATCTGTCCCAGCACCTGCTGATTTCAGATGCGTCAGCATCCTCAGTCACCATAGCCTGACACCCTCCAGGTACTGGGCTCAGCTCCAGGCCCTTAGTGGGGTCAGACCTGATTCCAGACTCTGAGAGATCATGGGGCCCGAAGAGTGCTGGCTGGCTTGTTTATTTGATTTAGAAAAGAGAAGGCTCCACTGTTACAGAACAAAGAGTGAAAAGCAAGCCCCTGGGCCTGGACCTGTTCCTGACTCCATTATTTTAGTTACATATTTTATAATGCTTAGTCAATATGGGACATTGCTCTATTGCTTAGCAACCAAAATTGTAGTGGAAATTAGATCTGAAAGAGTCATGACAATAAGCAGGATTCTAAAGGGAGATACAGTGAAGAGAACAGTGTGGAATGACTAAGTCCAGGCTGACTCCCCTTTGTAATAATAGTCATAGTTAACATGAGCATTTTTTGAGCGAGGCACTATTCAAAGTGTTACACATTCACTATCTCATGTATTCCTCACAATAACCTTAGAGGTAGATATAATGATTGCCTCCTATTCCTCACAAGAAAATAGAGGCATAGAGAGATGAGTATTGGTCTAAGTCACTCAGCCAGTATGGGGCAGGTGCAGAATGTGAACTCCAGACCCTTGGGTTTTATGCATCAAACATACTGACCCAAGAGTGGAGTTCCCTTTTTTTTTTTTAAGATTTTATTTATTTGACAGAGAGGGAACACAAGCAGGGGGAGTGGCAGAGGGAGAAGCAGGCTTCCTGCCGAGCAGGGAGCCCGATGCGGGGCTCGATCCCAGGACACCAGGACCACAACCTGAGCTGAAGGCAGACGCTTAATGACTGAGCCACCCAGGCGCCCCAAGAGTGCAGTTCCGTGTGCAGTTCACAGGAAAAGATGTGTTTTGGAGGCTAAATAATCCAGACAGTGAACTCCGTTTTCTCCTTCACTGAGAGACACAGTCATAGATCACTGTAACAAAGATGAAGGCCGCTGTTTGGCTCTGTTATTTTTACAAAATGGATAAAGCATCATTGTTTTTACTGGTTGTAAAACAAAATATGTGCTTATTATAAAATATACAAATAATATAGGACTGTAGAAAGTGAAACCCCCAAATGCACATATAGCCGTATATAATCCCATTTGCCACAGATGCCAGCGATAGTCAGTGTTAATAATTTTTCTAAACATGGAATATTAAAAAAAAATACGGCCGACTTTTGTTTCCAGCCACAACAAACTAGCTTGCACTGAGACAAGTAGACACACAGGTTTATGAAAAAGCAAAAGTAACAACCTGTTTCAGGGACAAATCTTCCATACAGAAGAATTTCCAGTTAGGTAAATAGATACCCCACCCCCAATCGTGAGTGGAGCTTAATTCTCCCTGAGTGTGGGCTGGAAGTGGGAAGACCCACTTCCAAAAAATATAGTACTGCAAGGGAAAAAGGGTACCTTTACGGTGGAGAAACCTGACAGACACTAAGTGACCAAATTAACATCACTAGTATAAGTCATGTTGACATCATGTACTGTCTTAGCCTGTTTGGGCTGCTATAACAAAATACCACAGACTGTGTGTAGAGGCTGCTTTTAGCAACAAGCTTGAGCAATGGAAACTTGAGCAAGGCACGAGGGCCTACAGAGACCACCGAGCTGAATGCAAGCAGGCTCAGTAAGTAGTACTGAGTACCCACCTTGAACTAGCCATAGGCCCTAAATGACCAAGGGGCTACTAACAACTAGCCACAGTCACCAAAAAGGGGGGGAAATTCTCCACCTTCCCATACTTGCTCACTCCACCCTATAACTATAGCCCTTCACCACCACCTCACTGCGGACAGTCTCTCCTTTGAAATTATTCAGTAAAATTCTATCTCCTTTGTGCTGCCTTGGCTGAATTCTTGCCCCCCTCCCTCCCCATGCCCCGACCTCCATCCAATTGGAATGCACCACATTTGGTGGCCCTTATGGGGAACCTCTGGTGGTCTGGGACTCTCCCTGCATTCTCCAGGAATTTCTTGGGACTCTTCCTCAGTGGACCAACTCTAGAACTCCTTGGGGAACTGATGTCCTCTGGCGGAGGTGACTCCCCCGGGGGAGTTGGATCCAAAGCCCCAAGGGGAGCCTGCTTGACAGCCTTTGCCGGAAAGGGTTAGGGATTTCCCCTCCTGTCCTTCGGAGGGATCTTTCCCTCCCTCTCCTTTCTCTTGTCAGCCCTTCAGTGGTCTAATCCTAGTACTCCTCAGACAACCGAAGGTCTCTGGCCAGGGCGGCTCCCTGGTGTGGTCTGAAGGTCTGAGGACAAACAGGTTGAACTGTCCTTGCCTACGAGGACAAAGGACCTCTTTCCTCTCCTCTCCCACTCCCTCTCTTCTGAGGCCTCCATTCCCCTTGTGCAGCGCCGTTGGCAGCGGCAGCTCAACCCGGGGGGAATCTACACATGCTACAGACTCGGTTGGGACCCATTCCTGATGCCGGCTGACTCCCAGCTACCTTGCTTCGTTTGCCCTCCCCCCTTCCTTTGTTCCCACTTGTCCAGCCGCCATCTTGATCTAGGAGCAAAACATATTCCTCCACATCTGAGTCGTGAGTCCCCCCCTCCTTTTCCTGACCTGGTTTGGCCACCTGGTGTTCAGCTTTTCCTGTTGCAAGAGATGGCCCAGCAGGGATTGCTGTTGGCGTCTGTCACAGTCCTCTCCTTAGTGGGACACCTCAGTGAAGTCAGTTGCCTCATATAAGGTCCGGTCCTTTCTCCGGTCAGTTGGACGCCCTGACTGAAATCGCGACCACTAGTTGGAGCTCCATTCTCTTTAGTGGGATGCCCCTTTGGGAATGAGTAGCTGGTCTTTACCCCTATGGGACAAACCCCAATACACTGAGATCACATCCTGAGCCAAAGGCAGAGGCTTAACCACTTAACCCTTAAACGACTGAGCCACCCAAGCCCCCCATGTTTACACTTTCTTATCAAGAGCAAGCCAACAATCCAAGGAAACAAGGGACAAACAGTTCTAGTCCTTTGGACTCACCCTTGAGCTATATTCCTAAAAACTGGAACAAATTTGACCCCCAAAGCCAGAGGAAAAATTCTCTTTCATGTTTCATGTTACGTTTCATGTTTTCATGTTACGTTGTTTCATGTTACGTTTCCTGGCCTCAGTATAAACTCCCAGATCAAGAAGTATGGCCCCTCCATGGAACCCTTTCTTGTAACACTATAAGAAAAGTTGACCTCTTTTGCCAGAACTCCTCCAACGGGTGGGAGGTCCCATATATGCAAGCCTTCATGGCATTGTCCCAAAACTCCTGACCTCCACAAAAACCGTAGAATGTGCTTTGCTCAGTTTCATGGCACTTCTGACCCTGTGGACATTCTAGATGACCCATCTTTTTTTTTACCCTATCATCTTTTTCTTACCCCTGAAGGCCCAGGGGCTCCCCTGGACTTAAACCACCCACTTTAGATTTTCCCAAAGGTACCCCAGGTAAAAATTAACAGTGGGGAACAAATTGATTGACTTTTAGTGGACACAGATACAACATACTTGGTATTAAAGCTAATTTAAGCTTGTTGATGTAAATATGAATCATGGAACACTACATCAAAAACTAATGATGTAATGTATGGTGATTAACATAACATAATAAAAAATAATAGTAATATAAAATAAAAAATAGACATGTTTTTAGAGTTATCCACATTAAATATAAAACTTCTATTCATCAAGGTTTACTAAAGGACAAATAAGCTCAGGTTATTTCTGCTGCAATTTGTCAGCAAAAGATAGCTTAAAATGATGGTTAATTTTGTCTATCTCATAAAATTCTCATGGATAATTGTTAAGATCACTTTCAAAATCTATGGTAACCTGAAACTTTAAAGTTTTGCTAAGTCAAATGATAGATTAGGTTGAATTCATTAGAATCTAAGTCTTTTCCAAATAAGATAAAATACTGAAACATTAATTACTAAACATAAGGTTTATCTGCTTTTGACTTCTTATTGCATAGAAATTAAAGATACTTGGGTCTGTTGGAAAACATGCTTTGTGCCTTATTAAAAGATTGTACCATGGGGGCACCTGGGTAGCTCAGTAGGTTGAGTGTTTGACTCATGATTTCGGCTCAGGTCATGATCTAAGGTCATGAGATTGAGCCCCAAGTTGGCCTCTTTGCTCAGCATGAGTCTGCTTGACATTCTCTCTCTCTCCCTCCCCCTCTGCCCTTCCCCACGCTTGTGCACAATCTCTCTCTAAAATAAATAAATAAAATCTTTAAAAAAAGATTATTCTATGAAAAATGCATATTTATAAAAATTATGAAATGTATTCATAAATTTGCCATCGAAAGAATTGTGTTGTAATAGCTCACAATTGCTTACTACTGGAGACTAAGGTTTCTAAGAGTTAAAATTCTGCTAAATGTAATTAAGACTGATGGAATAAGGAAAGCAACTCTATGTAGTAAAGTAGGAGATGTGTAAGAAAAGTATATAAGAAGTGAGAATACATTTTTGTTGATGACAAAGAAAGCAATTTTGTCCTAAATGAGACTGGTTATTTAGAGAGAAAAGGCTTAGGACAAAATCTAAATGCAAAAGAAAGTTGTAGAAGGTTTGTGAAGGAAAAGCTTTAGAAAAGAATTAAATGTGTAGTCAGGACCAAAATTTGAAATGAGTGAATTTTTAAAGTACACTGGTATAAGATTGAAATTCTGCTTTACTCTCTGTTAAAAAGGACAAAGTTTCCTTGGATGGTTGGTCTGCTCTTGATAAGAAAGTGTAAACATGGGGTGCTTGGGTGGCTCAGTCGGTTAAGGGTTAAGCGGTTAAACCTCTGCCTTTGGCTCAAGATGTGATCTCAGGGTATTGGGATCAAGCCCCTGCTCAGCAGGAAGTCTGCTTCTCCCTTTCCCTCTGCCTCCTCTCCCACCCAACTTGTGCTCTATCTCTCTCAAAAAAAATAAATAAATAAAGTCTTTAAAAAAAAAAAAGTGTAAACAAAAGTGTTTTTTTTTTCTTTTCTTTTCTTTATCCACCCAGATGACCAAAGTTTCTGTTTTGTCTTTATCAGGTCTCTGATTACTGAAAGTTAAAAATTCTCAAAATTTATAATGATCTATAATCCTATTTAGGCACGTGCTTTAAAATTTTCTGAGGGTTCTAACAAACTTCCCCAAGATTTCAATTGTAAATGAAGTCTTTTTGACTAATTAGGCTTGTTTATTTGATATGTTACTTGGGAAGCACTCAAACAAATAATGATAAGCCTTAGGCTGTATTGTATGGGTAAACGCTATAACTGTTCAAAAAAATATATGAAATTCCTGAAGTTTTAATGTCTTGCTTATAAGGTCATGACTTGATTATCTGATTACTGAAGTGTTGTGTGTCATAGAAATAACTAGATTTCCTTGTCAGCTACATTATAATGAATTCTCATATCAGATCTCTAACCATGTCCATTTTTTGAGTCTTTTGTCATTTATAGTTACTGTTCTGATGCTCTTACAGAATGAGTTTTGTCTTTAAAGAGATTCATGAAAAGGACTTTTGACAAATACAGGTTTTTGATATCTTTAAAATCATAAAGCTAAAATGGGTAAGAATTTCCAGGACTAACAGAAAGGCTGCATCCAAACAACTAGAATTAGTAATATGGGACTAAATGAATTGAGGAAGGTGATTATAGTTTTTGTGACTCTTATTTAAAACATTGTTGGTTTCTAATATTTGTTCTTCCAGATTGAGAAAGTTTTCTCTTAAACTATCTATGACTTACAGAAATGTGATAAACTATTCCTTTGTGAACAAATTGAAACATTTAACTTTTCTCCCTTGCCTGAACCCTCTGAAATTCAGAGACTCTTACTGAATATTCTTTCTTCCATGGCAGTCATAATTATTTGCATAAATTCAATGAGAATCTGTTCTCCTTGTAACAGGACACCATTAGAAACATTGGTTATTTTACCAAGGTTTTGACTGGAGTGTCATATTTGAGAGAGATATGCATAGACTCAGATATCACCAGATAGCTTTAAGGAACTAAGATTGACTTTATGGAGCCAATGAAGCCCCTTGAAAATGTTGGCCAGATAACTTGCTTACAGAGTTCCCAGCAGCCTTACCAGGTGAGTTAAAATGTGAGTAAAAAGTCTTGGCAGATGCAGGAAATCTCAGGATATTTTGGGGACCTTAAGAAAAGGAATTCACCCAAATCTACAGGTATTGCAAGCATGTCTGATAGCAAGTATTTGGCTTGGCTTCTGCCCTCCAGAATCTATTAAAAGTTCAATCTAGAAAAGTTTCAATCTTATGAAAAGTTTCAGTGAAGCAAGTTTTAAAGAATCTATATGATCAATCACTATTCTTGATGAGCTCATGTAAATATTTAGACCAAGTTTGTTAAAATTGGACTTGTTTTTCAAATGAAATAGTCTTGATTTGGCTATCTTTGGAAATGAGGGTGATTTTAGAGAGAAAAGTTATGTTTCAATAATGCATCTTTGAGGATGTTAAATTCTAATTCTGATTAATTGTCTTTGAATGCTTATTGTTTGCCACAGTAGCCTGTGTATAGACAATATTTGTGCTTGTTACTCTGTGGAGCTAATAACAGGACCCTATGGACATATGCTTGTTTGAGCAGCTGGAAAACAGGATGGACTCCACACAGTTGTATAACTCAGCTATCACCTTGACAAATTCTGTGTGGCTGGGATGACAAAATCACTCCTTAAAAGCTGGAGAGTACCCCCACTCTATAGGATTAACTATGAACTTATGGAGATGGAGATAATAGGTGGCCTCACTTATGACTGGACTGGATGAAGCACTTGGGGATGCCCTTGTCTCCTGAGACAGGTCATCTCCCACCTGCCAGTGATTCCTCATACTTATGATATTGTTAAGGCTAGACATAAACAAAGAGGGTTTCTTGAAGGTTTTATCCCTTAGCCATATTGTCCTAGGAGCCATCTCTATTGATTGTAGGTAGAGGCTTTAGTCAAGCATACAGTGTCCATCTTTAACTAAGCCCAACCCACAATCACCCACAAATTCAAAAGGTGGCCTTCCAAAACCAAATGGCCCTTCTGACTACAGATCAAGGAAGAGCCTATGCTTTATTAATACAGAATGTTATGTTACTCCAGATTACCACAAAAATGTGACAGGATGACTAGAAGACGTGAATACTCAAAGTGGCACTTTAAAGGATCCCTCCCTCTCTCTTACAGGTTAGCTAAAAACTCCTGGACTGGAGGAGGATTTTGTCAACCATCAGAGGTCTTTTATTCAGGCTTCTCTTTCTCATAATGATAAGAATTTTATTTTGTTGTCTTTTCTGATGTTTCTCCACTTGGTGCCAAGATTCCGTTACTGCCATAACTTCAAGTACGCAGATGATCCTCTCCACTCAGGGAGATTCATATATGTTTTCCACCTTGGATTTGGCTGCTCCACCTTTCATAATTCCTACATATAAATTTCCACTGACCAATGTTGACCGATAGGTAGGGACGACATCTCTACACTCCTCATTCTGCAGGAAGAAGCTACTGAAGATGAGACCTCTGCCTAAATGCCAAAGATTTGTCATTGTTGGTTTGCCAGGGGGAATATAGAGGCTGCTTTTAGGCAACAGGCTTGAGCAATGGGAACTCGAGCAAAGCACAAGGGCCCACAGTGACCACCAAGCCGAAGGCAAGCAGCCTCATTAAGTAACTCACCCTGAAATGGCTACAGGCCCTAACTAATCAATGGGCTACTTACAACCAGGCACAGTCACCAAAAAAGAAGAAATTCCATACATTCCTGTACTTCCTCATTCCACCCTATAACTATAGCCCCTCACACCACTTTGTGGCAGACAGTCTCTCCTTTGCTATCTGTCCACTGCTCCCTTGCAGCGTATTCAGTAAACTTCTATTTCCTTTGTTCTGTCTTATGTGAATTCTTTTACTGCCAGCACTGCCAGCCCCCATCCAATTGGAATGCACCACACTGTGTGGCTTAAACAACAAATATTTATTTCTCACAGTTCTGGAGGCTGGACATCAAGATCAAGGTGATGGCAGATTCTGCTTCTAATGAGAGCCCTCTTCCTGGCTTGCAGATGACCACCTTCTTTTCTCTCTGTATTCACATGGCAAAGAGAGGGAGAGAAAACAAGCTGTCACTTACCTAATCTTAATAGGCATTAATCCCATCATGAGGGCCCTATTCTCACAACCTCATCTAAATCTAATTACTTCCCAAAGGCCTTACCTCCGACCTACAAATTTAGGCCGATACAACCATCCAGTCCATAACATGTACCCCTTGATATGATGTAATGAGAATGGTACTTTTCATCTGTGGTACTCTTCCCCCAAACCAATAATACCATCTGATCTATGAGAAAATAATGGACAAGCCCAAATTGAGAAACAGTCTACAAAATCCCTGACTAGTACTTCTCAAAACTACCAAGGTCATGAAGAACAAACAATAAAGATTGATAAAACTGTTATAGACCATGTTACAGGCCTGACAACTTAGTGTGGTACCTGGATTATAGGAACAGAAAAACCTGGTGAAATCTGAATAACGTCTGTCAATTACTTACTAGCATTGTATCAATGTTAACTTACTGGTTTTGACAAACCTAACAAGGTTAGGTAAGACGTCAACATCAGGGGAAACTGGATGAAGGATATACAGGAACTCTGTACTATTTTGCAACTTTCTGTAATTAAAAAAAATTATTCAAAAAACAGTTTTATTTACACATCTTTGTTGTTTGAAGAAAGCTGGGACTTAAAGAGCCAAAATCCCTAAGAAAAAGGGAGGTGCATTGAAGTGAGCCTGGCCCTATGCCCAGTTCCCCTTTGAGGCATTAGCCATAGGGCTAATAAGTGCCATAGGGCTGAGAGGCACAGAGGCTTTTGTGCTGGGTCTTTCCTGATTCATAAGCAGTGTCGGTCCTGAAGTCTTAGAAACTAAGCAGGGTCCTCAGCAGTCTTACATGATGAGGAAGAGCAAGGTTGAAGTTCAGGGCTCACCAAGGAGTTATAAGGACCTCGGGGCTCCAATTAGTATTGCAGAAGAGCTACACCTGAGGAATGAAGGTGAAATGGAAATAGTCTGATCCTTCTAAAGACTAAAACTTGGTTTCAAACAAACTCAGGCTCAGACTGGACTAAGGTGATCCACACTTACTCAAACTGTGGCCAGAGGCAAAAACAAATCCTCTCTGGAGGAAAGTAACATCATCACAGCCTCAAATTATTTCTACAATTTTTTTTATACACGACATATAGCATTCAGTAAAAAAATCTAAGTGACGTGGGATATGGTAGAAAGGCTAAACATACATAGAATCGAATTTCATCAAAATGAGAGGAAAAAAGAGAATGGAAAAGCAGTGCTATTTGAAGAGAATATGGCTGAGTGGTGAAAGATATCAAGTCATAAATCCAAGAAGGTCTTTGAGTGTCAAGAATATATAAAGAAATACACATCTAGTTACACTGTACTAAAACTACTGGAACTCAGAGACAAAGAACACTCTGTAAAAGCAACCAGAAGAAAAAAGACACATACTTTCAAAAGAACAACAAAAAGATTGGCAATTCTTCAACAGAAATTATGGAAGCCTAGAGGACAATTCAATGGAATCTTTATGGAGCTCAAAAAAATAACCCCAACCTAGACTTCTAGTCTCAGTGAAAATATCTTCCAAAATGAAAGTAAAGTAAATATATTTCCAGTCAAACAAAACTGAGAATGCATTTCTAGGAGATGGGAATAAAAGAAATACTATGGAGATCTACAATAGGATTAACAGCTGACTTCTCATCAGAAACCATGAAGGCCAGAAAGCAGTGTAAAGACATATTCAATATGCCAGGGATAGAGGGAGATTATCAACCAAGAATTCTATATCCAGCAAAACCATAACTCAAAAAATTTAGACATTCACAGAAAATTAATCATCAGTAAATCTTCTCTATAATTAATACTAATGGGGATCTTTCATGCTGAAATAAAATGACACTCGGCAATAACTTGAACACACACAAAGAAATAAAGAGTACCAGTGAAAGTAACAACATAAATCAATATAAAAGATAGCATAAATGTATTTTTGTTTGTAACTCTTTCCTGCTGCTTTTTGTTTTAAAAGACAACTATGTAAAACAATAATTATAAAACTCTGTTAGTGGGCTTATAATGTACAAAGATGTAATTTGTATGACACCAAAAGCACAAAGGAAGGGCAAAGGTTTGGAGTTATACTGGAGCAAAATTTTTGTATAAGATTGAGATGAAGTTGGTATTAATCCAAACTAGATTGTTTTACATTAAGATGTTAATTGCAATCCTCAGGGAAACCAAGAAGCAGAAGCAGAAGCAGAAGGAGACAAGAAGAAGAAGAAGGAGAAGGAGAAGGAGAAGGAGGAGGAGGAGGAGGAGGAGGAGGAGAGGAAGAAGGAGAGAATTAAGCTAATACACTACAAAATATCAATTTAATGTAAAAGGAAACAGTAACCCTGAAATAGTAGAAGAAAAAAACATATAAGATATGTAGAAAACAAATAGCAAAATGGCAGGCATAAATTCTACCTTATTAATAGTTACATAAAATATAAGTGGGTTAAACACTTCAATCAAAAGGAAGATATCGGAAAAATGGATTTTAAATGATCCAACACTGTGCTATATACAAGAGACAAATTTTAGATTCAAAGATACAATAGGTTAAAAATAAAAGAATAGAAAAAGACATACCATGTCAAAATTAGGCAAAGACTGTTAGAGTGGTTATACTAATATTAGACAAAATAAATATTAAGACAAAAATGTTTACTAGAGACAAAGAAAGGCATTTTATAATGATAAAAGATTCAATCCATCAGGAAGATGTAACAGTTATAAGCATATATGCACCTAACAACAGAGCCCCCAAATACATAAAATACAAGAGAAAATACATAAAATACCATAAAGAGAGGGAGCAAGGTAAATGGGGTTAAAATGTTCTAAGGACCTTCCACCATCTAGAAATATAAAGTACCAATTTATATGATATTCCAGTAGTCAAGAATGCATATTGTAATCTCTAGGGTAACTCCATGAATAAAAGAATGTATCACTTCCCCATCAAAATACCATCCACTTTTTTCAAAGAAATGGAATAAATAATCCTAAAATTTGTATGGAACCAAAAGAGACCCCGAATAGCCAGAGGAATATTGAGAAAGAAAAGTAAAGCTGGCAGCATCACAATTCCGGACTTCCAGCTCTATTACAAAGCTGTCATCATCAAGACAGTATGGTACTGGCACAAACACAGACACATAGATCAATGGAACAGAATCGAGAGCCCAGAAATGGACCCTCAACTCTGTGGTCAACTCATCTTCGACAAAACAGGAAAGAATGTCCAATGGAAAAAAGACAGTCTCTTCAACAAATGGTGTTGGGAAAATTGGACAGTCACATGCAGAAGAATGAAACTGGACCACTTCCTTACACCACACACGAAAATAGACTCCAAATGGTTGAAAGACCTAAACGTGAGACAGGAGTCCATCCAAATCCTAAAGGAGAACACAGGTAGCAACCTCTTCGACCTCAGCCGCAGCAACTTCTTCCTACAAACATCGCCAAAGGCAAGGGAAGCAAGGGCAAAAATGAACTATTGGGATTTCATCAAGATAAAAAGCTTTTGCACAGCAAAAGAAACAGTCCACAAAACCAAAAGACAACCGACAGAATGGGAGAAAATATTTGCAAATGACATATCAGATAAAGGGCTAATATCCAAAATCTATAAAGAACTTATCAAACTCAACACTCAAAGAACAATTAATCCAGGGGCGGAGCAAGATGGCGGAGGAGTAGGAGACCTAGATTTCGTCTGGTCTCAGGAATTCAGCTGAATAGGGATCAAACCATTCTGAACACCTACGAACTCAACAGGAGATCGAACAGGAGAGTAGCAACAACTCTCTGAACAGAGAAGCGACCACTTACTGGAAGGTAGGACGTGCGGAGAAGTGAATCCGAGGCGATATTCGGGAGGATAGACGGTGGGGGAGGGGCCTCCGCCGGCCGCTTCTGGCAAGTGATAGAGCCGCGGAGCACAAAATCGGAACTTTTAGAAGTTGGCTCCGTGGAGGGACGTTGCTGCAATGGCTAAGCGGGGGGTGGAATCCTCCCGGGACAGTGTGGTCTCAGGACCCTTGGGGTCACGGAGAGACCGGGGGTGCCTGAGTGCGCCAGAGCTCCCAGGTATCAGAGCGGGGAAGCCGGCTGCAGAGACGGAGCAGAGTCGCGGGCTCTCAGCTTGGGGTTGCCATAAACTGTGATCTGCGGCCCAGTCGGGGCACGGCTCCCCCAGCAGGGACCCAACAAGCAGTAGATCCGGGGAGACTCCCCTTCCTTCCCGGGGAGGAGCGGTGCAGGAACGCACTGCAGGGATCTGCTGGGTTTGGAGACTCCGTGCGGGGTCGGGTGCCAGAGATAGCAACGCTCGATCACAGGCCGGGTGAGCACGGAGTGCGGCCGGAGACCGGGGACACGGGAGTGACTGCTTTTCTCTGGGGACACACTGAGGAGTGGGGCCCCGAGTTCTCAGCTCCTCCGGGCGGAGATTGGGAGGCCACCATTTCTGCCCTGGTCCTCCAAAGCTGTACCGAGAGCTTGCAGGGAACAAAAGCTCCTGAGAACAAACCGGAGCAGCTTCCTTAGCCCGGACCGACAAGGGCGGGGCAAT